>NC_084856.1:14765050-15068208 GCF_951802175.1 Populus nigra
TAATATCATCACCTCCTCTCTACTCTGCAATCATTTGGTCCTACCATCTATCTTGTACATTTAAGCTTCTGCATATATTTCAAGAATTAACTCCATGGAACATCATATGTGGCCCTTAATGGCGTGATCTATAAGAATCTTTATTAATGGACCAAATAGTTACAGAATAGAGAGTTGAAGGATAAGGAAAAGTAAAGGGATTAGACTAAAGAAACATTTGAGAGTAGAGGAACCACATGTGATGTTAACTTTTTCACTGTTATTCATGGCCAGACAAGAAAGAAAACCTGATACGACTGAAGACTAGTCTTGTTCAACTTTGTAAATTGCCCAGCAAATATTGCTGGTTGACCTGTCTCTCTCATTGGTTCTATAAAGTCTTCACAATGAGATAAACTATTTATTTCGTTTTTTTTTTTTAGTTTAACGTTATTTTGTACATAGACTTGGTTGCCCTGAGAATCTAACTATTTATAAGCTTTAATATTCAAAAGCGTACTTCATTTTCACTGTAATTATGCCGAGTTTCTTTGTGGGTTTTCTTTGTTTTTGTGTTATCTTCTTGTTTTGAAGCTAAAGTTCAAAACTTTGTAACGGAATTGTTACCTCTTCTCTTGCTTTGCTCTCTAAGGGAAAATCCAATTCTGAGCTATGCTCGCTCTTTCTTTCTTTTATTAGTTAAGGAAACATCATGGGGTTGAGTTTTTTCAATCACTAGTAGTTATCAAGGAAGTGGGAAATAGGTTTTGATGAATACAAATTTTAGTCACAGAGATTCTCTGTGGGGTGTTAACCTTCATCAACATGTGCTGGTTTTAAATATTGCTGCCTCTTTACTTTGCTTCTCTACTCCAGGGCTGCAAGGAGGCTACTTTGGCTACTTGAATTCTGCTTGTAATTCAAGGTGCTCTAAAGATACTGTTAGAACTTAGAATTGTGTATGTTGTCAAGGCAAGTTTATCGGAGGAAAATTTTGGGGTTTATTAGAATTGGCCGTTTTGCTTATTGGGATTAACTGGTGGTTCGACTGATTCCTTATCAGCAAAGGAAGGAGCTTTTTATATCTGTTGTGGTTTCCAAATCACTAGGTGAGTCTCTCTCTTTGTTTATTTAGTCATTGTAGTGTTACTATGATGGGTTAAACAAAATATTCCCTTTTCTTCGAAGTTGTATGCCCGGGAGAACATCAATGCGTTATTCAACTGTAATTCTAATGATGAAGTTTTCATCATGGACAATCATGCTATTCGGTTGATGGATTCTTTGTGGTTGAAAAAGGGCATGTCTCATAGTCTGATAACTAATCCAATACCTACTGAGATGGAGTCCTGCCTAACCAAGATGTAACTCTTAACTCCTAGGCCATGGTTAATGAGGAGTGATATTAGCTGTTTAGGGGTGGGGGGCTTGTGTGATTGGAACTCACAGCAATCCTGGAAGAAAGGGGGAGTGCAGAAGATGATGGACATGTTACGGTTCCGCTTATGAGACTATTCAGATACTAGATTCACTAAAGTTGACACATGAAGCTTTGGGGTGGAAATAGAAATCTTGAACCTAGACATCACATAATACATATGCTATACAAGAATTCTAATCTGTTGCAAGCAGTCTTAACTCTTCACTATTAAATTGAGATGATTAAGCTAGTGCAGCTCTGCCAGAGCCGCTACAGATTTCCAGTAATTGCTTCTTTGCCATCTTGTTTATTGTGGTCTTGTTTTATGTACAAGTTGAAATATGCTTGTGCAAATCATATCTAAGCTTTATTGTTAACTTCGGTAATCTATGGGCATGCAGTTATTTCTTTAAGCACTGGGAACGTGGTCACCCTCCATCCTTGCTTTTACATTAGTGCATTTAGGTTTTGGATAAGCATTGAATCCGTTGCTAATTGCTAGACTTATGCTGTTGATATTTGTTTTTTAGAGTTGGCGATTACATTCTGCTTTTTGATCTTGTAAATATTGTATTTTTTAGGTTATGCATATAGAATTTATCCTTATACTCTTATGCATTATAGAAATGATGCTTAAGCTCAGATTGTGCTTTGTGCAGATCCAGCATACTCCCTTTGCATGGGAACCGATGCTGCTGAAGTAGTGGAGACACTGCCATTTCCTTATTCCTTCAAGGTGCCTATGAGCCAAAGCCTGATTTTCTCCTACAGTTGGAATTGTTTGCCAATTACACAGTTATATTGTCCTGGCAGCATCATCATTTCTTATAGATTATCCCGGACACATTTTCAGTGATGCCTTTTCATATATTTAGCATCTAATTATGTACTAATAAACAAATTAGTATATATCTAAGTAAATTATGTGCATCCATTGTCCATCACACAAATTTTTGTGTATGCAGCCGGTTCGCTTGTGCCATTTTTGTGGTGAAAGTACACTATTTCTTTTTCTTTGCCATTTTGACTGGGTAAATTTCGTTCAATTGAGTTGAGAAGTATAGGGAAATAGCCTTAGTGTTTATTAAGAGAATAATCAATGATGGTTTGTAAAATCCTAATATTTTAGCAAAGAAGTCCTTGTTGTGTTTATTATGTCTTTCTACATTTTCTAAGCGTTTTTTTCCTCTGATTATTCAACTACATTTTCTAGATAAATCAATGTACTCTATGCTTTCAGGTGCATCACTCCATGTGTACAGAGTTGATGAAGTTGGTCGATAGAGTTTCAAAAAAATTTCCAGAAATTGAAGCAGCTCGACCTCGATGCTCGTCAGGAATACAGGCACTAAGCTTGTTAAACAAAGCACTTGAGAAAGCCAGGCAACATCTTGAGTACTGTTGCGACTCTAGCAAACTATATTTGGTTGGTATCCTTTATTGATTTCAGATGAAGAAAGTGTATGTAATAAGAATATCATCAACAATAATGCCCGCCACACACCCACACACCCCCACCTACACATACTGGTTGTTCTGGGATCCCTTGGATCTGGTGATTTGTTGTCTCAGCATTTTGTTATATCCATGTGAGCTATCATTTTTGTATAAAAGGTATGAATCATATGTTTGCACTATGGGCGAATATTTAATCTTTCTGCAGTAAATGATGAAATTAACAGCGTTTTGTTGTTTTTGGTTTTATCAACCTTTCTATTTCCTGATCTGTTAAATTAACACCCATTTAGAGAAAGACCTAATAAAACAATCCATTTAAAGATAATTTCTGGTGTGCATTACTTTCAGGCAATAACGGGGGATGCTATTGTCTCAAAATGTCAAAGATTAAAGAACTTGTTGGAACAGAGTTTAGCCCAATTGCAAACAATGGTTCCAATAATGTTGGCTGCCGAGGTTTGTCACATTACAAGCTCCAGGGCTTCCCTTCGCTTTTTTTCTTTTTTCCTGTCTCAACTAGATGGTGATGTGGACGATAACATGGTCCATGAGAAAACTATAAAACCTTCACCAACTCTTTAGCTTTATTGTGTGTAATATGTAATTATTCCTGTTCCCTGATTCTTCTCTTTTTTTTTTCAATTTTCGCTCTTGTGTTGCATAGTAATTCAGAGTCAGTAACTAAGCTGGCTGCTTATTACTTGCTCTTCTGAAAAAAGGACATGGTTTTTCCTTAAAACAGTCACTGGCATGATCTGATTGGTGATTGCTTAAATTTTGAGATTGCAAGCGCGTGAAGAAGAATTCAATAACTTATTTCCAAGTCACCTGCTTCGATCTAGTTATTAAATCATTAAATCTGGCAAAAGTTATTGTGAATCCCTGCTCATTTGATGTTGCTTTTTTAGAATTCTTTTGTTACAAGTACCTCTACCAGTATCTTTTTTAAAAAAATAAAAAAATAAAATTGGGCATCTAATACTCAAAACTGCTATGGGCCTAAAACTGTTTTAGACCACCTTTTTTTTCTGTCAGTTTTCTATTTTCATTATTATTTTTTTATCTTGTCCTTCTCTTGTCTCTTTGTTCTTCTATAGGGTTGATAAGCGGTTGTTCTTCGCAGATATCTCAAATTATTGATGATCTTAGGGCAGCAGTGTTTATGCCGGATTCCTCCGTAGAAGAGGCTGGTAAAGCCATGCGTGAATTGCTCCAGCAGGGCAATTTAGGATCTCAGTATATGGTGAATTCTGAAATCAAGGCTATTCAACTTGCAGCTTTGAGACTGCATATTACATCTCGAAGGGCCATCCTGATAGAGAAAAGATCTATTAAGAAGCAGCTAGATAAGGATGGTGGCAATAAACCCGGAAAAAAGGGTATCTTAAATTACCTTATGTTTCTATTGAAGAAGCATGGAAACTTACTCATTGAAGAGCAAACAGAGACTCCCAAAGCTCAGCATGAAGGATTATTTTCACAGAAGAACCCCAGTGATACTTCTTTCCATCGACAATACAATCAAGTAGAGTCTTGTGTAGGATGTGAGCAGTATGAGACTCAAACTGACATGTTTAGTAGAGCTACACCCCCTGAAGAGTTTAAGTGTCCTATATCTATGCGAGTGATGTACGATCCTGTTGTTATTGCTTCTGGACAAACATTTGAAAGGATGTGGATAAAGAAGTGGTTTGATGAGGGTAATGATACATGCCCGAAAACCAAAGTGAAATTAGCTCATTGTGCATTGACTCCAAACACAACCATTAAAGACCTAATATCAAAGTGGTGTGTGAAGTATGGAATCACTATTCATGACCCAAGCATTCGAGCATTGAGGTTATTGGACATTTCTATTAATTCGATCGCTAGTTTAAGCAGTTCCATGAATGATCTAAACCTTCCACTGGATATTAGCAATGTATCCCTGGGGTCTTTAGATGCTAGTTACAGTTCAGATGCTTCACGATCTAAGGTTGCAAATGGGTCAAATTTGATTTTGGTACAGGACAATGATTATTCCTATGAATGCCATTCTTATACAAATATGAATCAGCAAGACTTGAAGTTTCTGTCTGGACTTGCTGAGCTTCCCTGGGATTCTCAATGCAAGATGGTTGAAGATGTCAAGGGCTGTTTGCAGTGTAATGATCAAGTTTGTCCTTCTCTATCATCTGAGAATTTTGTCGAACCTCTATTTGGATTCCTGAGAGATGCACGTGAACAACAAGATATCGGAGCTCAGAGAGTTGGATTTCACTTGTTGCTTTCATTTGTCAGCAAAAACAGGTAATTTATTCTCTATGTGGTACTAGTTATAGGAATTCTTCAATTGTTTATGGTGTCTTGACCTATTTATCTGCTATCTACCCTTATACTGTTTGAATGGTATTCTATAATGCCCAAGCCTTAGCTGAAGGATGGTAGGACAATCGCTGATGTAAAAAAAAGTCACTTGATCTATTTAATCTTATATTTCTGCTAAATTTAGAAATTATCTGCTCTAGAATTTATAGAAAATGACTTGTTAATACTTTCTCATTGAAAACTTAGCTTTAAATTGGGCAGGATCATGCTCTGATGTAACATATAATTGTTTCCACCAAAGCATTGCATGACATTTGACAAGCTAAACGCTACAATAGTTCTTTTAATTCTCTTTGTTGATACAAGTCTAGTTCATGCTTCTCTTATACGAGGATCTATGGCTAGTAGTTTCATTGCTAGGTTTTGCTTATTGCAGAAGTGGAATATCATACTTGCATGAAGAGGCCTTTAATCTGTTGTCATCATTCCTTGATTCTGAAGTAATTGAAGAGGTTCTTGCCATATTTGAAGTGCTGTCTGGCTACCCATATTGCAGATCTAAAATCACTGCATGTGGTGCTCTTGTTTCTATCCGAAAGATGCTTGACTCCCATAACAAAGAATTCCAAGAACTGGCCATTAAAATTCTACATAATTTGTCCTCGAACGATGATATTTGTTCCCAAATTGCATCTATGGAGTGCATCCCAAAATTGGTTCCTTTGATGAAGGATGGGAATCTTTCAAGATATTCTATAGTTCTATTAAGAAATTTGTGTGATCTTGAAGTGGCTAGGGTTTCTGTTGCTGAGACAAATGGATGTATTGCTTCTATTGCTGAGCTACTTGAGAGTGGTAGTCGGGAGGAACAAGAGCATGCAGTGGCCATTCTGCTTTTGTTATGCTCTCAGCGTCTTCAATATTGCCAGCTGGTGATGGATGAAGGTGTTATCCCTTCCCTTGTTGATATATCTAACAAAGGAACTGACCAAGGGAGAGCAAGTGCTTTGGAATTGCTTCGGCAGTTAAGAGACATCGAATATGATAATGATCAAGAAAGCTTTTGCTCTGATCTTGTTGCTGATAGAAATGCTGACCACCAAACAAGAGAAAAGAAATCATCTCCCAAGACATCTGGATTTTTCAAGAATTTATCAGTGTTCTCTGGACGCAGTTCTGTTGCATCAAAAAAGAAGAGATGACACTTCAAACCACTCCTTTTTCTGATCTTTTGGGACTCAGAATCCTTTTTAATGTCAAATATAGAATCAACCTTGGCAGTTTTCTGTTTCTCATACCTTGTGGTGCTACTCTTCTTGTCTGGAATGGAATTGCAATAGCATCAAACTTTATGTTTAATTGGTAAGGGTTTTGTTTCTCTCTAATACTCTAATTCCCAGCATGCAGAGTTCATTAGGTTTGATTTCCTAAGCTGTATCTGCTGCCATGTTCCTGCTGTATAGTCAATACCAATGTATAGTTTTGCTTGATGTTGTTAGGAAAATCATTTTGATTGCCTGGAATAAGCTGCATTTATCCATGTATGATAATGTGTATTCTTTAGTCTTGTTTGATATGTTGTTAGGAAGTTGATTTTGATTTCTGAAATTCAAGCTAAATTTATCCATGAATGACAATTTTAATTCTTGCTGCCTCTCATCTTTTTATTCTACAAATTCATGAAGTTTGTCATAGTCTCTGGCCAACAAGACCATATTCCTGTAATTATCAGTCAATTGCATTTCCCTCATGTTTTATTCTTGTTGATTTCATTTCAATCCATCATCCTATCTTGTGCAAATGAGTAGCTGTTAAGAGCCTAAACTGGCGTTTTTATTTAGAGAAAATTCAAAGTGGAAGAATTTTTATTAGTTTCTTGATTGTATTTGAAATATCTGTTGACCATTACAAAATCTGTTAAGACTCCATTCTTA
Organism: Populus nigra; assembly: GCF_951802175.1. NCBI lineage: Eukaryota > Viridiplantae > Streptophyta > Magnoliopsida > Malpighiales > Salicaceae > Populus > Populus nigra. Next base: position 14,772,149 of record NC_084856.1, read on the forward strand.
TGCATTTCTATTGACGTGTTTAGTTCGGGATCTAGTTTTAATGCTTTTATATCCCATACAATAACCTAATGCTGCAAATTCCAACAGATGATGCATATAGTTTTATGCCCAGGTGCAAATGATTTGCCTTCTCATTTGCTTCTCAACTGCACACTGATTTATTATTTCATTTCACTATGGTTTGCATTTGCCCTTTTTCTGTTTCTAATTTAGGCATTATGTTTTTCTGGTGTTCTGGTTTCTTACTGACTCCGCATTCTTAACTTCACTAATCTTGTTCGCATCATAAAATGTTCTTTTTATGAGATTATTTCTATGTTCTGGGAACTGGTTGAATGGCAACCATCGATAGCTCTCTTGCTGTCTTTTTTTTTTCAAAGGCAATCAAAGCTGAGGTCAGTAGTGAATTGGTAACTGACTTTGCAAATATTATTTTTTCATTTGCATGCTGAATTGAGGAATTTAGAAAGCTTGGTTGCCAAGTGTCAATCTCTGACAGGAAAGATTAATGAGGTTGCCACCGTGTCTTGCTGATGGCAGTGCCTCAGGGATGGAGTTTTTTTCTTTGGTCTGATGTAATTAAATGCTGAAGTTCAGCAGTTAAAGGGAGAGGAGGTGATTACATGGAGTGTGATAGATCTTAAACTTGAACCTGGGATTGGAGCTCAGGCGTGAATTTGATCTGAACAGCTTTGATGGCCGAAGCTGTTGGAGACACAAGCATATGAAGGTGGGTGGGGATTCTCCAAGGAGCCAACACTTTGCCAACCCTTGGTCTCCTAACCCCCATCACTTACCTTGATACCCATCATTTTAAAGATGCCTCAAGTTATATTTATCTCAATAATATGAAGGCCTTAGATCTCAATGCTATGTCTTTCTCATCTTGTCTTGTGAGATATAAATATTTTTCTCTTGGCCAATAGGAAAGCTTTAAGACAATGGTTAACTGATGATGGATAAAGTATTTTGTATAGAGGAGCCGATTGAAAGAAAGACGACCCATTGTAAAAGCTTATTAGAGGTCAAAACCCATGGAAAAGAGGGCTACTAGGAATTGATGGACCTAATTTTCTTAGGTCTGGCTATGTGCTAGACCTAAACGCTTGTGCCAGACTCAACTCATTTGGACTCAGCTATGTGCAAGACCTAAGCACTTGTGGTTGCTAGACCTGATTTTTTTGGGTTCAGTTACGTTCCAGGACCAAACTCTTGTGGATCAAGCAAGATGCCAAACTTAACTTTCCTAGGCTCGACTATATTCCAAACCCAAACACTTTTAGGCTTGGTAAGATGTCAGGTTTAATTTTTTTGGGCTTAGCTAGGCACAAACGCTTGTGGGTTTGGCAAGATGCTAGACTTAACTCTCTTGGGCTCGGCTACGTGCTAGACCTAGTTGCCTTTGTACCTAGAGGGATGCTAGACTTGATATCCTTGGGTTATTATCTTCCTATGCCCTAGCTGTGTAAAATTCTTCAAAGAGCCGATTATATGTCTATCAACATTAATGTTGATTATAACGGTTGATCCCATCAACATTAATGTTGTATATGAAATGATGTAAAATTATCTTTAATAGGCAAGTGGTGCTCTCATCATAATTAATGTCGTGTAAGAAGACTTTCAACCCCTTAAATAAAAAGAAGAAAGTTCAAGGTACATGGGTTAACGATCTAGATAAGAAGTTCACAATCTTTATTTTTTTACACTATGTTCTTAGCATTTATCATGAACAAACATTCTTGTTTTTAGAATTTAATGTTTATTTACTACAACTCCTCACTATAAAGTTACTGATTTGTAGGGATCTAGGCTTCTGTCATCAACCTTTTAGGCTCTAGGCTCTTAGTTTTGGGAAAGAGAAGATTGATATAAATGTGTAATCATCTATTTTATTTTCTAAACGTTCAAAAACTCAAGTTCCTTAGAATATTGGATTTTGAAGGATCATCAACTATCATCTTAGAAATGTAACTAATTTGGTTTCTTTTAGTCATCATCTATATTTTTCCTAACATTTGAATTACTACATAAATAGGAACCACTAAGGAAAATCCTGCAACTATGGCAACCCTCAAGAATCAAAATTGCCTCTTCAACCTCTATTATATGGATGTGAATAAGATTTAGCTCCAAGTCTTTTCATAAGATGTAAAATGGCTTGAATGACCGAACTGATGATTGCCATCTGCCTGCATATTCTAGTTTAGTAGTCTCCTTGTGACCAACACCTATGTGTTTGGCATAAAATAGTCTGGAAGAAAATTGTAACCCTTTTGTTTTGGAACTTAATAGAAATATTATCTTGAAGTCATAATGTCATCTCTGGAAAGTGTGATTTGAGTTGCTGGGATGGGTAGCAAAGGTTTGGTGTCATTTGTTTTCTGCTGGCCTCTTTTGGCACAAATTGCCGGTGGGGCAGCCTATCATTTTCTCATGATCTTATCCATGCATGTATCTTTATCATGGAAAACAAAGATCTTTGTCATTTGTAATTCATGTCTCTCCTGAGTCCTCCTCCATGATGTTCCAGGCCAGTGTTCTCTTCTGTGATCAAGATGCATTCTCAAATGATGATTTTTTAATGAAATGCAAGGGAGATCTTCTTTTCCTACTTCAGTATAATGGACTCTCTCTCTCTCTCTCTCTCTCTCTCTAGTACCATAAATATACTAGGAGTGAGCAAAAAAACTGAAAAACATGAGAAAGCCTGAAAAAAATAACAAAAAAAATCAAATTATGAAAAAAACTGATTAGAATTTTTAATAAACAAATCGGTTCGGTTTGGTTTCGGTTTTATAAGTCTAAAACTGAAAAAATCAAATCGAATCTAAACCGAAAAAAAAAATAGCTAAATAAAAAAAAACCGAGTCAAAGTGAAAAAAACTAAGCTTGTTAGTTTGAACTGTTTTTTTTTAAATAATCAAATTAAAACTGGTCAGTTTAAATTGGTTTCTGTTTTTTTTTAAAAACTAATTTTAATTATTTTTTTAATAAAAATCGAAATCAATAAAAAATTATTTCACTATATATGTTTAACAACGATATCAAATTGCAGGTGATTTAAATGGCTTGCTGTCGTTTTCTGTAGTGGATCAGAAGCTTGCATGACAGAGATTAAAATATATTCTTTTTTAATTATTATTATTATGAGCAACGTTTCAAGGGCTTGATTGATTCTCTTGTCTCTACTCGGCAGACTATTAGCAAATTTACTATTTTTATTTTTGTAATGAACATTACAAAATCATCATAAAACTAGTTTTATATTTGTTGCCAACAACAATTATCCGTCATTCTATGCTGATGCACATGTCTTGGATTCAAATCCTCATTTACACACAACAAATAGATTTGCTCCATCTCGTATTTGTTATGAATAATTTTTCCAAAATTCGATCGAAAATAGATTTGTTCTCACTATACAAAACCTAATTCGAGAATACCCCATTCGTGAAAAATAAAAAAGCTCGCCTAGATGAGCTAAAATTTATCCACAAGGGTGTTCCTCGTATCAAATAGTAGCATACAATGAGTAAACAGCAATTGAAGTAGCTCAAATTGTTGCAAGAAATTTGGAGTATCGCTCGGTTGATTAAAGAATGTGGTACTTGCATTTGAGTTCGTGGCTTAACGGGGAAAGGGTCTTGTTTTTTTTTTTTCTGTATCCGGATTCGATCTTTTCTGTGCATATCTATCATCTTCGCGGTGTTTTACCTGTCCATTGAACTTGCAGGGTGTTCAGTAAGCCCGAAGATTAATCGTGGTGCGCGTAAGCTGGCCCAGACACCCGAAGTTATCAAAAAAAAAAAAAAAAAAAAAAGAAAAGATTGTGGTCCTTGACTAGAAGCTTAGGCTTATACTTGAAAAAAGAAAAACCCAAGAGTTTCCTCTGTTTAGCGAGTGCAGTATGTAACAAAGACCCCCCACCAAGAATTGAAAGGCCAAAATCTCAAAAAACACCCGTTCAAGCCTCCCCGTTTCCTGTTCAACGGACATCCCCACATGGTGGTTATGTCACTGGGGATCATAGCCCACCGATCTAGTATATGGTGTACATTCCTTTGTGATTTCCTATGGCTATCTCTCTTCTTTCTCTCCTTCATTTCTCTTATCTTTTCATTCCCTATATATATCTTCTGCTATAAATATCTTCACATTTATTTTAGATTGAGACTTAAACATCTCTCCTTCTATGCTCATTACCCAATTCTATCACAAATACCAAAATATACCCACCATTGCTTTTCTAGCTCATATGTTTTTAGGGCTAGTAACATAGTGGAGTGGTTGAGGTTTTTTGTTCAAAGGTTTTTAGCCTTCAGGAATTAGGACATCGTTCGATAGTATCACATAAACTTATGCTGTCTCAAAAACACACCTTTTGCATGGACATGACTGTGTTAGAAAGGCAGCAAGCAAGGTTCAAATGGCTGCAGCAGCAGCAGCAGCAGCAGAACAATTATGTGAACCAATACAATTCCCTTGAATCATGTTCGATGCCTACTGACCAGTTTCATGGTTTTGTTGATCATGAGTCAATGAATGGAGATATAATTGATTGGAAGAAGAAGCCTGAAATGTATCTGGGGAACAATGATTTGCCAAAATATGGAGGTTTTTCATTAAATGGCACTGGGTTGGTTGCTAATAATAGGATGGATTTTGGACAAGCAGAGGTAGCGGGATCTGTTGAGATTGATCGTTGTCTTTCAAGGACTTCTGGTTGCCAAATTGGGGTGGTGGAGGCTGCGAAAATAGAGGAGAAGGTGGTAGCAATAAAGGTGGCAGAAGATTTGACCCTGATGGAAAATAAGCAATCCAACAATGGTAATGGAGACAATTCAAATAAGAGAAAAGCAGAGGTATGTCTCTTCATCTTCACTCCAAGTTCATTCAATTCAATTCTCAAACAGGAGTATTACATGATCAAGACTTTATAAGAAAACAATTTTTCTTAGCAATAGTATATGAATTTATCAGTATCAGAATAGGAGTTGAAAATGAATCTTCAATTCTTGTAATTCAAGAGAGAATGAGCTTTTCTTTGTACCTCTGGTCAACGCAAGCCAATCCTGTCCTTTCCAGCCTTTGTGTAATCAGAGTGGCTTTATCTTGTAAACAAAATCTTTACTTTAATCAGCTTGATGAATTTGGTCAGCTAAATCATACGATCATTGACAAGATCTTCAACTTCTCTGCATTTTTTTCCTTGTTTGTTTAGTTTGTTGCAGCAGAAGAGTGTGACAATAAGATTAAAGAAGTAGAAGTCGACTCCAAGGTCAAAGAGAAAAGCAGTATAGGAATTTCTGCAGATTTTTCAAAGGAAAATCAGAAGACTTCAGCTTTACCAAAGACAGATTATATTCATGTCCGGGCACGTCGTGGCCAGGCTACTGACAGTCACAGCTTAGCTGAAAGAGTAAGTAGGAACATTTTTCATGGCATAATTCATTCAAGTTACATGTAAAGTTATTCGTCAAAATTAATGCTGTCACCTCCACTGAGTTCGGTTATATGTCCTTGATATATTTTAGGCCAGGAGGGAAAAGATTAGTAAGAAAATGAAAAGTCTGCAAGATCTAGTCCCTGGATGCAACAAAATAACAGGCAGGGCCGGAATGCTTGACGAAATCATCAATTATGTCCAATCTCTTCAAAGACAAGTAGAGGTAACCATCCTAGTTAATTTGTTCTATCAGATGTTTCTTTTGAGAATTCAAATAATCAAATTTCCATTTACTTACAGTTCTTATCCATGAAACTTGCTGCTCTAAACCCAAGGCCAGAATTCAATATCGACAACTTTTCTGGGAAAGAGGTAAGGTTTTAGCCACTTGTTGGAATGTTATAAATTGGAATTCAGATTGTTTGATTTCTCCTAGATCTAACTTGTTCTTCTAAATAATTATGCAATGAAGTTTTCTGCTTACGTGGAGAGTTTTCCAGCAGCCAGTATGCCATCAACAATTTCCAATTTGACCCACATTCAACCAAATCTAATGCAACGACAGGCAACAAGCAGCAAGCCAAAAGCTTTGACAAATCCTCCCCAACCTGTGCCAGTAAAAACTACAAGCTCTTCAGCATTCATCAATGACCTATGTCTTGATCCATTAGCTGTAATTGCATCTACACTTGGTGATTCAAACCCTTTGCTCCTTTCTTGGCATTGTATCATGCCCTTGATCCTGACATATAATAAATCAAATGCAGCAAGTTCAACCTTTTTGGGATGCTGACTCACAAAACCTTCAAAATCTGGGGTTCAATTAAAGTTAATCAACTTCTCTTTTCTTCTTCAACATTCACAGGTAGCTAGACACAAACATTCCTAGTTCTGTAGTAAACTATGCTTCTACCTGTACCTAGCATTTTCTAATTCATGGTTTTTTTTTCAGGCGTCTCTCGAGGACTCTATCAGTAATTTTGGAAACTAATCAGCATCTCAAGAATTCAGATTCAATAATTCAGCAATTCTGATAATTCCGGGCACTGTAAATATTTCCTTCCACACGTATAGATGGATGTTGCAAAAACCATCATTAATTCTTCCCAACCAAACAATCAAATTTCTTACATTGCAAGACTAAAGATATCCAATATGTCTGCATCTATGCACTTGGTAATTAATATATGCTTCTTGTGCTCTTGTACGTTGAAAGAAAAAAGGACCTCATGATTGGTACTATAAGAAAGGTTGTAGGAAATAAAAATGATGGAGGACCATGAACCATGGTTGGTTCATTAAAGCAAAGTGGGGGCAAGGAAAGCTGAAAGAAAAGGGAAGGAGCTTGTTGTTGGAACGGATGAGCTAGCTAGCTTAGGCTGCTTAGCAGAAGAAGGCAAAAGAAAGCCATTTGTTTATAGGACCACAAACCACTGGCTTGAGAATGTTGTGTCTGTAACTGTACGTAGCTGAAATCCATAATGAGTATTTGGTATACTGTGTTCTAAAAATGCCTTATTTTTGTGCCAAAAGATCACAATCGAACGTTTTTTTTTTGGCTTATACAGCTGGTATTGTCAAATTACTGTACATGGCCCTGAAAGTTATCCAAATAATTCCCACTATTCAACTTAACTGATAATGGAAGAAAGAGAATGTCTGAAAGAGAGATGAGAGAGAGAATGCGCTTCTTCGACAGTAGAACTCCGGTCGCGTCTTACCCTTCTATATAATTTTACTGAACAAATTTGATTTATTTGGTGTCATTTAAAAGATACAGTTGTCGCAAGTTTTGTGGGGAAACTGGATTTCAGGTAGGTAGTTATAGTTGCTAGTTTGGTTCACTTAGTTCCACCATTGAATCAGATCTATTTTTCACACAGACGTTCACTCAGAGGTTCTCTCAGGTCTCAAAAGTGGAGATCAAATTCCAACATTTTTTAAAGTTTTTTACTCCTCAGAATACCTCAAGTCAATATTCATATATGATTGTCTCTTTCTAGATTATGTTTGATTTAACCATTAAATCACTTTTGTTCTTTAATACTTATGTTGAACTAAACCATTGGATTTTAGCTATTTTTATCTCTATTACATGTACTGCTATTTTGAAGTTATTGTCCAGACATGGATACAAATCACCCAGAAATTAGTCAACTAGTTCACTAGAAAACGGTTGACTAGTTCACCACATAACCTACTTCCAACCCATCCATGGCCACCAAAAAACCCTTTAACACCTCCACAAACACAACAAACACAGTAAATACCATAACCACAAGCAAAATCACTCACTAACCACATTAAAACACCAAGACTAACACTAAACAATCCCATAAAAAAAAAAAAAAAACTCAAGCTAACCTCACACAAAACACCACCACAACTTATAAAAACATAACCACCCCCAACTCAGCCCCAAACACTTCATAGACGGACAAAGTAAAGGTCTCAAATGCTACAGCCCATGCCAAGATAGCCTATTTTCCATGACAAGAGATTGACATCATTTTGGACATTCTGAATAATGTCATTGATGAGAGTGCATCCAAATGGAACTAGTGTTTGGTGGGATTCTTCCTAGGTTATAAGATGTCCTCTCATGCACTCAATTCTATTGCATTTTGAGTATGGAAGAATTATGGCCTTGAGAGTGTCATGATGACACAACAAGGTTTCTTGATCTTTTGTTTCAAAAGTGAGGATGGTGCTAACTTGGTTATGGAAAAAAGACCAGCATGGCAGAGGTACTTTTCTTGAGAAGCTAGATTGGATTTTTGCTAACACATGTTGGTTATCTACTTGACTAGTTATTTATTCTAAATTCCTTCTTAAAGACTACTCAGATCACAATGTTATGGTTGTTTAATTCATTAATTCTTTACCCAAAGTTAAAACATCTTTGAAGTTTTTGAATCTATAGCCTGATACGGATGATTTCTTGGGTTTAGTTGCAGAGATATGACAACTTTCTATGGAAGGCAACCCTATGTACAAGTTTAACAAGAGACTTGGACTGCTAAAGCCTAAGTTAAAGTCTCTGCACCAACAACACACTAGCCATATAACTAGTCGTGTGATTGAGGAAAAACCTAGATGAAGTACAGTATAATATGTACTTGATTGTTCTCATCTGACTGATGAGTATTAATGGGCAGAGAGAGAGAGCCTGTAAAGGAGTTTTTTTTTTAGTTAAGTAAGGATAAAAAAGCTTTTTACAAGTAGAGGTCTCAGATTCAGTGGTTAAACTTGGGACATAAAAACATCAAATTCTTCTATAGATTTATACTACATAGACAAGTGAGGAACGTGATCCATTGGTTGACTGATGAGACAGGATCTCAGGTTTAGGATTAATAGGGTCTGGGTCAATTGATAGTTGCTACTTTCAGGGGCTATTTTCTACATATTCGACAATAACCATAAAAGATGCCTCCCGATACTTCTATGGTAGGATTGCTCATGTTCCTCTTTTGGAGTCACGCATCACTAATGATGAGATCAAATAATTTTTATTTTTTATCCCGAATGATAAAGCTCTTAAACTAGATGGTTATACCTCCTTATTCTTCAAGAAAAGTTGGAACATTATTAGTGAAGACTTCATTGCTGTTATGAGGTGTTTTTTTTATTCCTTTACTTTGTCTAGGTCTATTAATGCTACTAGGATTGCCTTGGTCTTGAAGGTTGAAACTCCAACCATTATAAATGACTTTAAACCTATTTCATGTTGTAATATGATGTACAAATACATATCTAAAGTCATTGTGAATAGATTGAATATGATTTTTTCAGCGGTTATTGGACCTTTGTAGACTGCTTTTGTTTTGAAAAGATAAATATCTGATGTTATCTTATTGATTCAGGAGCTAATGCATAAATATCAGTTAGTTAGTTCTATACCTAGATGTGCTTTGTAAATTGACATCAAGAAAGATTTTGATACGGTTAGTTAATATTTTATCCTTACGAGTTTAAGAGTTATTTGAATACCTGGTTTCGTGATTAAATGAATTGAGTTATGCATGTTTACAACTAATTTCTCTATGGTTATAAATGGACAGAGTCATGTTTTCTTCCCATCTTTTAGGGGTCTTTGGTAGGGTGATCTTTTGTCCCTTTTTATTTTATTTTATTCTGGTTATGGAGAGTTTAGAAAGCATTCTTAGAGAGGCCTCATAAAACCTGAGGTTTTGTTATCATTGGCAGTGCCAGCAGAATACCATTACTTACTTGTGTTTTGCTGATGACCTTATGATCTATTGTCAAGTAGATAGGGACTTAGTTAGGATTGTGAGGAAGATTTTGGATAATCTTGTAGGGTTGTCTGGTTTTGTTATAAATTTAGCAAAGAGCCTAGTCTTCTTATCAAGAGTTGATGATGAGTTTGGGACCTCTTTACAAGATTTTTTAGGTTTTAGGCTGGTTTCTCTACCGGCAAGATACCTGAGTGTCCTATTAATATCTATTAGACTGACTCACTCTGATTGTAAGTCTTTGGTGGAGCGGATTCTCTCCAGGATTAAGCTATGAACCTCAATTTCTTTTATTTATGTTGGGTGTCTTTAACTGATCAAATCAGTTCTCTTCTCCATCCAAGTTTATTGGTCCTCCATGTTTTATTCACCCTTACTTTATTATTAAGAGGATTGAGGGTATCTTGACTGTCTTTCTTTGGAAAGACTACACTCTCTCCTATTTAAGGGCTAAGGTGGCATGAGCCTAAGCTTGTTATCCTCTTAAGAAGGGTGGCTTAGGAATAAAAATGGCTCAAACTTGGAATAAAGCAGTTATTCTCAAGCATGTCTGGCGATTACTTTTAGATAGATCATTAGTTTGATTGAGATGGGTCTATAGTGTTCTGCTTAGAGGCAAATCTTTTCGGCATGTCAGGCCTCCTTTAGTGTCCTCTTGGTCATAGAGGAAGAATTTACTCAGCAAAGATTGGTGTAGAAAGAAGTTTGTCTCCAGTATTGGTGATGGGACAACTACTTTTCTATGGTTAGACTATTGGTTACCAAATGGGCAATGGTTATGCGACCTAATGCCTTTCAGGGTGCTCACTTCTACTGGGTTGTTATGGAATGTTAAGGTCGTAGATATAATTGAAAGGGATACTTGGGTTTTTCTATCATGTAGTCTGGAGCTCTAGCCTATTTGGGACTCGATTACTTTTAACCTTAGCAGTGCCTTACTAGACCATCATGTCTGGAATGGTCACTCATTGGGTAGGTTCTTTATTGACTTGGTATGGAAGGTTCTTAGAGATTCCAGATCCATAGACTCTATTCACCATCTTTTCTAGTTCCTAAGTTTCATCATGAGACACTTTTTTATCATATGGCTTGCCTCTATAGGTCATCTCAACATCATGGACAAACTACATACTTTTCATAACATTCTCTCTTTAACATGTATCATTTGTAGGTCGTAGGTTAGAACATGTAAATATTTATTCTTTTAATGCCCTTTCTCAGCTACAGTTTGGGGTGTTATCACGAGAATAACCCTTATAGGTTGTCCTTTTTTGACATGGCATCATCTATTTTAGTGGGCATACACGCACTTCAAAAAAAAAGAAGGAATTTACACATCTACTTATTTGGTTAGCCCTATCCGCCTCGGTTAAATTTATCTGGTATGAGAGAAATAACCTAGTCTTTTATTAGATTTATTGATTTTATTAGGATGTTTGCAAAGACATTTTTTATTTGATCTAGTTCTATTTGGTAGAGCTCGAACCAAGGTTTAACATCTCAACTACTTTTAGGTTCATTTGGCACCTCTTAGAGTCATGGGATACTATTGCTCTTACTAATTTTGAGATTCTATTTAGCATAGTTTCATATGTCATTAATTGGTTGACTGGCTAAGGAATTTTCATAAATCAATCGACTGACTCATCTATTGTTTGTCTTTTTAGTCTGTTTTTATCCTTTTTTCAATTTTTTTTTTAGCTTTTGCTTCTTTTCCTTGTTATTTTTTATTAGATTGATCGGGGTAACAAACATTTGTACTTCTTGGGGTATGCCCCTCATACTCTGTACAGTTTCTTACCTTTAATACAATTACTCTGATTAAAAAAAAATATTCTCCACGTAGAAATTCTGGAAAACCTTTTTTGATGGATTGAGGCTAATAATCCGCTCTTTTAGTAAATTTCTTTATCCCTTGAGATCAATACCAAGACATGATTAAACAAGTAAATGCAGGTCTCTTCCATCTAAAAAAGAGAGGAAGAAAACATATTTACTTCTTTACAAATTGCTATTTTTCTAGGAGACAACACGTCTTGAATGCTTTAAACTAACTACCAAATTCTTCAAAACTCAAGTAAATAATAAGGGACAACGATCCAGCATAGCAAATATCAAATAGTCTTGCATTAGATAATTATTTGCACTATGCTGTGGGTAAAATTATTATTTTTTTAACATAAAAAATATCCAGGTGTCGTTAATTTATTTTTAGTAGAAAAAAATTAAAACTATATAGGGATTGACTTCATGTGATGGTCGAGTTGGTAGGTCTAAAGACAATCCAGATGACCGATAAGAATATAGTTTAACTAAAACAAATCATGATGACATTGTTTTTTTAAGTAATGAAATGACAACATATTAGAGTGACTTAAATCAACTTAGGTTAACCTAAAACATTTGTTACACGGGTCATGAGACCCTGCTAACAGTATAGAAAGCAAATAAAAAAATTATTTAACCTAATTCTCAATCAACCTAAAGTTGAAGGATGAAATTGAAAAAAAAATCAACTAAAAAAGTAAGGTAAGTCAACCTAGGTTACCCTTTTAAACCCGGATCATGAGATCGAGATAACCATATAAAAAGTAAATTAAAACAAATTATGGAGCTCAATTCATAATCAACCCAATTTTAAAAGATAAGATTAAAAAAGAATTAAAAACAGATAAAAAACCACCCAAGTCAACCAAACAAATACGTGACCTCGATCATGAGATAAGGATAATCTCATAGAATGCAAACTGAAATAAATTATGAAGCTTAATTCTTAGTCAATCCAATATTATAGGATGAGATTAAAAAAAAATCAACTAAAAAAAGTATAAAAAAAACTCTCAAATCAACTATTTTAACTTGCGATCTAGGTTATAAAACTATGATAACCCCATAAAAATAAAATAAAATAAATAAATTATAAAATTCAATTCTCAATCAACCCAATTTTAAAGGATTAAATAGAAAATCAAATCAAATAGAAAAAAGAACAACAACAACGACTCAAGTCAACCCGAGTTAAATTGTTAAACCCGAGTAAGGAAGTTAGGGTAACTCCATAGAAATCAAATTGAAAGAAAATTATAAATTCCAATTCCCAATCAACCTATTGTTGAAGGATGAAATTAAAAAAAAAACACAAGTAAACTTAGTTAACTCGCAAAACTCGCTTCTCGAGTCATGAAATCTTGACAACTCTATTGAAATAAAATAAAATATAAAAACTAATTATGATTATGAAGTATAATTCTCAATCAACCCAATATTGAAAGATGATGTTGGAAAAAAAAAACAAATGTAAAAAACAAGGAAAAAAACTCGAGTCAACTCGATTATCCTGCAAAACTTTTGACTTGAGTCATAAGACTGAGATAACTCCATAGAAAGGAAGTCGAAACAAATTATAAAGTCTAATAGCTAGTAAACTTAATGTTGGAGGATGAAATTGAAAAAAAATTGAAACTAAAAAAAATCTTAAAATGTTTTATTTTTTAAGATTAAACTATAAAATGCTTTGGCATTTCGCTATTCACTGCTATAATAAAATGACAAGGACTTTTAGCATATTAGTAGATAATTGCTCACGCTACATTACAGTTTGAAATAATTTTATTTAATATAAAAAGTATCAAGATGTTGTTGATGTGTTTTTAGTCTGCTATAGTGAAATGACAAGGACTTTTAGCATATTACTAGATAATTACTCGCGCTACGTTACAGGTTGAAATAAATTTATTTAATATAAAAATTATCAAGATGTTGTTAATGTGTTTTTAGTAGAAAAAGAAAGATTAAAACTATATAGAGATTGACTTAATGTGGCCTCGTTGATTTGGCAGATCTAAAGACAACCCGGATGAAGAATAAAAATATAGTTTTAGTATAAAAAATAATAATCAAAGATGACATTGTTTATTTTAAGTATTGAAACAACAACATATTAGATCGACTCAAATTAATTTAGGTTAACCTGCCAAATCTTCTATCCAGATCATGAGATCCTGATAACCCTATATAAAGTAAATAAAAAAAATTATTCAACCTAATTCTTAATTAACTCAATGTTGAAGGATGAGATTTAAAATAAATTCAACCAAAAAAAAGTTAAGTTGACCTAGGTTAACCTTTCAAACCTAGATTTTGAGACCAGAATAACTCCATAAAAAGTAAATCAAAACAAATTATAAAGCTCAATTCACAATCAACCCAATGTTGAAGGATGAATTTTTTAAAAAAGAAACAAAATCTACCCAAGTCAACCAAACAAACTCGTCATCCAAGTCATAAGACAAAGATAACCATATAAAACACAAACTAAAATAAATTATGAATCATAATTCATAGTTAATCTAATATTAAAGGATGAGATTAGAAAACAAAAATCAACTGAAAGAAGAGATAAAAAAAACCCAAGTCAACTAGCTTAACCTCCGACTCGGGTTATAAAACCGTGATAATCGTATAGAAAAAAAATATTATGAAGCTCAATTTTCAATCAACCTAATGTTGAATGATTAAATTGAAAATAAAATCAAATAAAAAATAAATTATGAAGCTTAATTCTCAATCAACTTAATGTTAAAGGATTAAATTGAAAATAAAATAAAATAAAAAAGTACAAAAATAATGACTCGAGTCAACCTGGGTTAACATATCAATCCTAGGTGAGGAGACTGAGATAACTCCATAAAAAAGCAAATAAAAAGCAAATTATAAAGTATAACTCCTAATTAATTCAATATTGAAGGATCAAATTGAAAAAAAAAAGAATCCAGTATAAAAAAAGAAAAAAAAATAAGTCAACCTAGTTAACCTGCAAAACTTGAGACTCAGGTCATGAGATAATGATAACCCTATAGAAAGTAAATTAAAAAATAATTATAATTATGAAACCTAATTCTCAATCAACCCAATGTTTAAAGATAAAGTTGAGAAAAAATAAATGTAAAAAAACCCGAATCAATATGGTTAACTCGCAAAACTCATGACCTAAGTCATAAAACCAGGATAACTCCATATAAAACAAATCAAAATAAATTATGAAGTATTAATACCTAGTAAACTTAATATTGGATGTTGAAATTGAAAAAAAGATTGAAAACTAAAAAAAACAATTCTCAATTTTTTTAGGATCAAATTGTAAAATATCCTGACATTTCACTGTTCACTCTACAACAATGTGATGCCAAGGAGTTTTAGTATATTAATAATTATTTGACATGCGGTTAGTTGTGGTCCAATAATAGTTTTTGAAAAACAAATATGCAAATTTTTCAAATGCTTTTTTTTACAATAAAAATATGAATTATATATAAAATATCCAATTCATGCATTTAATTAAATAAATTAAGAACCATCTATATCAATAAATACAAAAACAAATGTTAAAATGTCTATTCAACTCGCCTAGCTGGAGGTCGAATAATTTTTTTTGTAACACAAATGAATTAATATGTAGGTGTTATTAGCTTGTATTTTTACCGCAAGTAAAAAATATAACCATGAATCAAAAAATTGATGCTTATATATAACAAAATATAATGAAGATCATATATGTTAATAAAGATATGTAATATCTCAAACTCATTTTTAACATAGTAGAAAAATGGAACAAAGTTGCAATTACTACATTGAATCACTATTTCCTTAGTCTTTGTATAAGAATTTTTTGAAAAGAAAAAACTTATAAAACAAATTATAAAAGAATAAAAATAAAAACAAAAAGAATGGGATAAATAAGTTACATGTAGAGTGATAAATATTTCAAGTGTAAAGAATAAATTTTTTTTTTCAAAACAAATTGTAAAGAAAATGAAGGGAAAAAAAATTAAAAATGAAGATAAGAATAAACAAATAGTGATGAATAGGTAAAGTGTAAAATGATAAAATTATCAAGTATAAAGAGAAAAAAATATAAGAAAAACTTGTTTTTTTTTAAAAAAACTTATAAATCGGTTATCGCTGCAGCGAAAAAAATTAAAAAGAAATTTAATTATGTAATTTCTAAATTAAAAACAGTACCGATGAACAGAGAAAATTTCAATTGCATCATTTTTACTAGATGTGTGTGTTTCTAGTATATGTACTAGTTAGGTGGCCCACGCCACATAGCGGACTCACCTTTTATTTTCATAAAAAATTAAGTACAAGTCTATTTTGGGTCCTATACAGCCAATGACCTCCAAGGATAGTTGGGTCTTTGCATACCCAAGCACCACATGTGCGTTGGGGTGAACCCAACACAAAGGTAGGAGCCCAAGCGCCACGTATGCATTGGGGTGTGCCCAAGTGCCACGTATGTGCAAGGGTGTACCCAACACTGAGGGAGGAGCCCAAGCGTCATGTGTGCGCAAGGGGTGTGCCCAACACTGAGGTAATAGCTCAGAGCCATGTGAGTGCAAGGGTGTGCCCATAACCGAGGCAAGAACGCAGGCGCCATGTGTGCATTGGGATGTACCCAGCATTGAGGCATAACGTCCACGCCCAACCCCACGTTGGGTCTGGACACGACTGTGTGCAACTCCATTTGGACTGGGACGCGTTGACTCCCAACCCCGTGTTAGGCCTGGTTGCGATCGTGTCCATCTCCATTTTGACCTGGACTTGTCCACACCCAACCCCACGTTGGGCCTCGACGTGACTGCTTCCAACTCCATTTAGACTTGGATGCCTCCACGCCCAACCCTAAGTTGGGCCTCGACGTGTCTACTCCCAACCTCAAGTTGGACCTAGACGCGATTCATAACACAAATAATATTATTTTTCATTCCAAAAAATTTAGAACATAAATAATAATAAAAAATTATATTAATACTTTGAATTATTATAAAAATAATAATATCTTTGAGTGAATACTTTGTATTCTAAGAAAAATAATAATATTGTCATCGCAAATTATAATATTTTTTTATATTAACACTTAAATTGTTGAATATTTTTAATAATACTACGCCACGGGCTCATTTTTTATTTTTATAAAAAATGCCATAAAAATTTATAATATAAATAATAATATTTTCTTTTAAATTTATTAATTATTTTATTAATAATATTAATTATAATAAAAATAATAATATTTCTAAAACAAATAATAATATTTAGAATTCTAGGACCCAGGAACATTGAGTCTTGATGAAGGAGCCAATAGAATTGGGTCCTTACACTAGACTTATTAATCATGGGTCCTGACACCCGACCCATTCTCCTTGAGTCCAGAGCCATGACCTTAGCGCCACTTGTCCCAAATGGAATGTGATCATGGCTTGCCTAGCGCAGCCCAAGCGCAACATGCTCGTTGGGGAGGGCCAAACCCACAGGCAGACAGCCCAAGCGTCATGTATACGCAGGTTGTGCCCAGCACTGAGGCAGGAGCTCAAGCGCCATATGTGCGCTGGGATATGCCCAGCACTAAGGCATAGCCCAAGTGCCACGTGTCCCTACATGGTTTTTCTTTGATAGTAATAACAATTTTTTAAAATTTATTAACGATGATAATAATAATACTAATAGTAATTTTTAATTTTACATTTCAAATCAAATATTTGGTTGTTTTTCAATATAGAAAATTACTTTTTCTAATTTTCTAATTATTTTATTAATAATATTGATTATTATAAAAAAATAATATTTATAACACAAAAAATAATATTTTTAATATTAATACTTTTGATTATAGTAAAAATAATAATATTCATAACACAAATAATACTACTTTTAATTCAAATAACATTTAGAACACAAATAATAATATTTTTTATATTAAAACTTTGAATTAATAATATTATAAAAAAATAATAATATCTTTGAGATAAATACTTTGTATTCTAAGAAAAATAATAATATTGACAACGCAAATTATAATATTCTTTATATTAATACTTAGAATTGTTGAATATTTTTAATAATACTACGTCGCAGGCTCATTTTTTATTTTTATAAAAAATGCCATAAAAAATTATATTATAAATAATAATATTTTCTTTTAAATTTATTAATTATAATAAAAATAATAATATTTATAAAACAAATAATAATATTTAGAATCCTAAGACACAGGAACATTGAGTCTTGATGAAGGAGCCAATAGAATTGAATCCTTACACTAAACTTATTGATCGTGGGTCCTGACACCCGACCCATTCCCTTTAAGTCTGGAGCCATGACCTAAGCGCCACTTGTCCCCAATGGAGTGTGATTATGGCACACCCAGCGTAGCCCAAGTGCCACGTGTGCGCTGGGGAGCGCTCAACCTACAAGTAGGTAGCTCAAGCGCCACGTGTGCGCAGAGGGCGTGCTCAGCCTCCAAGTAGGAGCCCAAGCGCCACGTATCCCTACATAGTTTTTCTTCGATAGCAATAATATTTTTTTAAAATTTATTAATGATGATAATCATAATACTAATAGTAATTTTTTATTTTACCTATCAAATCAAATATTTGGTTGTTTTTTAATATTAAGAATAATTGTTTTCTAATTTAGTAATTATTTTATTAATAATATTGATTATTATAAAAATATAATATTTATAACACAAAAAATAATATTTTTAATATTAATACTTTTGATTATAGTATAAATAATAATATTCATAACACAAATAATACTTTGAATTATTATAAAAATAATAATAATATATTTGAGTTGAATACTTTGTATTTTAAGAAAAATAATAATATTTAGAACACAAATAATAATATTTTGAAATGAATATTTTAAATTATAAGAAAAATAATAATATTTAGAACACAAATAATAATATTTTTTATATGAATACTTTGTATTATAAGAAAAATAATAATATTTACAACACAAATTATAATATTTTTATATTAATACTTAGAATTGTATTTTAATAATACTACGCCGCAGGCTAAATTTTTATTTTTATAAAAAAATATCATAAGAACTTAGAATATAAATAATAATATGTTTTCAATATTAATAGTAATATTTTCTTTTAAATTTATTAATTATATTAATTATACTAAAAATAATAATATTTCTCACATAGGAATCAGCCTAAGCGCCACGTGTGTGTTTGGTTTGCCCAACAAACTAGCAGTTAGTCCAAACGCCACGCGTGAGCTTAGTCTGCACACCACACAGGCAAATAGCCCAAGTGCCCAAGGCTAGGAAGATCGAGCGTCAGGTGGCTTCAGCCTGGGGTGCGGACAATAGGTGTGGCCTACTCAGCGCCAAGTGTTCGCAGCCCCACCAGACGCGTCTCTTGCCTGGCGCTTGGATCTTGCATATTGTAGCCTCACCCCATACCCCACTAAATAATACAATCCACAGTAAAAACACTTATAATTTATAATACCCACACTACAGTACAGAACATTATAATCTACAGTAAATTCACTTATAAATCAGTTTTACTTTTAGTTAATAATAATAATAATAATAATAATAATGAGATTGGTGGAAGAATTCTGATGCTACCATCATTTGACGAAAGAAGTTGTAGATGCATCTTACGTTTTGCTCGCGTTGATGACAACATTTGTCTTTGCTTGACAAGAAAAGAGATATCCAATTTTCTCACTATATCCTCCACCTCTTCTGGAGCAATTTGCAGAAATGTATTTGGTTTTATTAATTTTAGCAGCCTTTCATGCAGGTATTTTACAATACGCTAAGAATAAGTTATTTTGTAATTCGATCCTATCTGAGATTTTTGATGCCCAACAAGTCGATAGATACAGCCACATGCCTTTAAACGGCAACGGCCAGTAGTTTAGCAATGCCAGTTACTTGATAACTACGGCAAGCCGTCTATAAAACCAAGCGACAAGCCGTCTAGCAATTATAAAACTCTTACCTCCTTTCACCAGAAGCAAGATTTCAAATTCTGGTTTGGCATAAAGTTTACATTTCCTACAGTGCTTCCTGATACTGGTTAACGAAGAATGGCAACAGAATCATCGGAAGGAGAAGAAGAAGGGAAGATCACAGGAGGAAACAAGCACTTGGTAATTGACGATGATCTTAGAGAAATGGGAAAAAAAGCTGCTTGGAGTGTTAGTTCTTGCAAACCTGGAAATGGGGTCTCTTCTCTTAGAGATGACAATCTTGACACTTATTGGCAGTTAACGAACATACCCTTTTGTCTCTCCGCTTATCTGATAAAGTTTGAGTCCTTATTGAAAGAAGAAATGAAAGTTTGAGTTTCTATTTTTAATTGATTGGAATATAAAGTTTGAATATTTTTCATCTGCTTGTTGTTTTAGGTCAGATGGAGCACAACCGCATTTGGTTAATATTCAATTTCAGAAGAAAGTGAAGCTGCAGGTATGTAACTCCTGTTAATTTTATTTTGGTTAATTGGGTTTTTGTGTGTTAGGATTAATTCGTGGGAATTTTGTGTTTTTCTAGTTAGTTGTTCTTTACGTGGATTTTAAGCTGGATGAGAGTTATACACCTAGTAAGATTTCGATTCGTGCTGGTGATGGGTTTCATAATTTGAAGGTATTTTGTTGTATTCTGTACTTTGTTGTGTTTTTGTAATTGAAAATCATTTTTGTGGCGGCTCATTTTGGTTTTGGTATAAATTTTGTTTTAGGAGATTAAGACTATGGAACTTGTGAAGCCAACTGGGTGGGTTTATCTGTCCTTATCTGGAAATGACCCTAGGTAATTAGTAGGTACTGCCATTATATTTATGCCTATGTGCTGATTGTATCAATTCTCTTTGCTTAGTGATGCATAATAGGCATTATCCAAGTCTCTCATCATTTCGTTTTGTTCTTGTCCAAATCTAGTTCTTCTGAATATGATAAACTTAGTTGGCTGTTACTAAATTAAGTTTATCATCGGGAAATATAAAGCCATTAACCTGTTTTACCTGTTGTGTTGATCATGATTATTGATATATGTTAGTAGTTATTAGCACTAGAAATCGAGAATCAAAGATGGAGTTTAGTAGTTATTAGCACTAGAAATCGAGAATCAAAGATGGAGTTTCTTCCTTTCCTTTGTGGGAGATGAATGGCAGAGGATAGAATATTTATTCTTACCACCATTTCCTTCAACTTTTAGTTACTTTTTTATCTTCTTGATGTCAAGTCATCAAGTGTTTTGAGGAATGTTGGAGTACAACTGAGTTGGAAATGTTTACAGGCTTGTCCAAACTGAGATTATGGGTTCAATTCAACAGAGGGTAAATCCTGAATGATGGTCTTGAGTCTTTGGAATTTTCCTATCATCCTATGTCGAGAATCGTATACAACATGAAAATGTGTTTTGTTATACCACGTTATTGTTTTTTTCAAGCAAGCGGCCACTATTTGCCATCAATTAATTGTTGTAAAGTTAAGGATCTAAGTTTCAAGTTCAATTACATCAATTCAGCAATGACTCAGTGACTATGCCTAATATTGAAATAGTAGTCCTACAGGACCGTGTTCTGTATTCTTTTCTGACCTTGGGCTTAGATCAAGCATGCTGGACAAAACAGATACATAATATATGTTTGGTATTTTGAAACTTTGTATAGACACTTCTGTTGGAACTTATTGATATAAAGTTGTAAGAGAATTGATTTCAATCACATGTGATTGAACCATGACATCGTTTTGGTCTCCTATTTACTGAACATTGAAGCAACAGTCAGCTGGAGGAGACTGCATTGATGTTTTGATATTGTCTAATATGTTATGAAATGAGCATTTTGACTTCCTAGTCTTGGAACTGTATCTTTGGCAGGGAAACATTTGTTAACACATTTATGTTGCAAATTGCTGTGCTATCGAATCATCTTAATGGAAGGGATACCCATGTACGCCAGATCAAAGTTTATGGACCTCGACCGTGCGTCTTCTACTTATCTGTGCACAATCTTTTGTTCACCAGTTTCTGATTACAAGTATACTGATTGAACACCCCCCCCCCCCCCTTTTTTTTTCAAATGCTCAATTCAGGAACCCTTTTCCGCATCAGCCTTTTCAATTTACTTCAAGAGAGTTCATTATGTACTCCTCTGTGAGATGAGAAATATGACCTTGCCAACAAAGGAGAAGAATTGTGAAACGGTCTCAAGAGGAGAGGTGAAGCATGCAGCTGAAAGTAGCCAGACCATCGAAGAATGATGAAGAGTTTCTTCCAGGTTTCCAATGTCTATTAACTACGGTGTTCATATCTCAATCATTGTTGAAGAAAGATGTATTACTAATTGGTTTTCTTCTGATGAGACACATAGTGTTAGATTGTTTTAAGAGCGTGTTTGGTAGTGTAGCTGTAATTGCTTTTTAAAGTGTTTTTCATTCTAAAACATATTAAAATAATGTTTTTTTATTTTTAAAAAATTATTTTTGATATTTACATATCAAAATAATTTGAAAATATAAAAATATACTAATTTAAAGTAAAAAAATAAAAAAAATTTAAATTTTTTCAAAAACATTTTTGAAATACAATGTGAAACAGGATGTAGTAATTGATCTAAAGCAGCTTGAAATATTGAAATTTGGGACCATATTGTAGAGGGTTTTCTTTGAGCCTTACAAGGATTTTGACATTTTGAGAATCACATGGGTATAAAATGTTATTACTCTGCTTAAAAATTGAGGCAACCTCATCGTTGGAGATGTGGCATTAAATCATTTTCCAGGTACAGAGAGCAGGTGGAACCAAAGCTAGAGTTGGCACCTGAAATTCTCTTTTTGTCCCTCAATATTGATAAACATTAATGGAACCTGGCGTTGACCAAAATTATTGAAATAAGATGCAAAACCTACCAAATGGGCTGGAATCACAAGGCTTTTCTAAAAGCACTTTATGCCGCCAAAAGTGCCAAGCATATTTCTTTCGTGCAAATGAACATCCAAATATTTTAGTGGATGCGGTATCTTGTATTTTAAACTAGATTCTTGGACCTGAAACCTTTGGAGAACAATTCTGTAAAGAAATCATATCTTCTACGCTCATAAATCACTGTATCTTTATCGTACAAGTGGAGGCCTTCTTGGTGGTCTTAGTTTCTCCATTGCTGGTTGGGGCGACAAACCTCTTTTTACTTTAAGCAAGCAAAGGCTAGTCAGCAGCAATCTCAAGAATCCCTAAGAAGCAGCCGATTTCAAGGTTTTCTTGCTCAACCACCAGGGAAGGGTAAAGTGGAAAAGCCCAATGAAGGAACATCAAACATATCAGAACAGGCCAACAGGGTAAAAAGACACGAAGCAAGCGACTAAAAGGAGTTTCAAGTAACAAAAGGATGGAGCTAGTTTTCGACATGCTTTGACAAAAGGTGAACTTGGCCAGCAAATGTAGTCCGTGGAAGACTGGAAGACGTTGTCATTATTGCAGATGGGGAACCTGTGGTGTAGTAGATGAAAAGAACCACACAAGTACATCCCCAAGGCAAACTGCAGTGCAACCATAAAATTTGCTGGCCAGATAATGATATCAAGCATAGGAATAAAGATGCTACATTACGTGGTAATTTTTACAGCTAAACCAGTGGTTCTAAGGCAATGTTTCTTTTTCCTTCGACACATGCTTTCTTTAAAAAAAAAATTGAGTTCTTTTTTTAAATTAATTTTTTTTTATTTTTAAATTGATTTAATGTACTAATATTAAAAATAAATCTTTAAAAATAATAAAAAAATATTTTAACACATTTATGAAAAGCAACATTTAACACAATGACAGACACTATCTAATAGTTAATATAGCTAGAATGAAACGCAGGCTCTCACCAATTATACAATTGTCCAACAGGATAAAACTACAGGGCTGTTTAGATGCTATGCATTGAACTTCTTTTACTTCCGTAGTGTTAGGATGATGAAATGTGAAACAAGTCAAATTCCACGATCACAAAAAAGCTCTGATTGAACTGCCAAGATCAGCTGTGATGGCATTGCATAATGTGCTTGGCATGTAGTGAAGAAACGCTTCAAAAAAATTAGGGCAAACGTTTTAGTTTACTAAAGCAAATATCTCCAAGCGCCATGGTTATCATTCACAGGCTGGTTTGGTATCAAAGCTGCTCAGGCAGATCGCAAAGGCTTGGAAGGCTGAAAGTGGGTAGAAATAATCCATCGTGAAGATGTCTTTTCCAATTTTTCCAAATTGTAAAATTACCCTTTCTTGATCTGCAGCAGGCACATTGTGGGATGGTTCAGCACTAGCAACAAGTTGGAAGTTCTTAACGGAAGCAACAGTGACACGCCCTCTGAAATTTAGGCACCAGCACTGTAGTTGCTCATGCCATCTAGGGGCCTTGTTTTTAAGAACAAGGAGCTCTTCCGAACCTTGGGCTAATACTGGTGACCGAGAGGGGCTTGCAGAACTATTATCTGAGACCAATTCCTTCCCTATTGAACTTGACGGGTGAGGAAATTGGCCGTTAAATGCCTCTGGTATTGATGTTAGTGTTTGGACAGTGCCCCCCTCCTCAGTGGAAGACATTGGAATAGAGTGCATTATGCAATGCATTCTCCTCGGTCCTCTTGAGCGGAGAACATTGAGCTCATATGTGATCGTAGCTATACAGTAATTACATGCAGGCAGTCTCAGAGACACCTGCCTGGGATGGAATCTACAACTTGTCCGGCTTGCCAGTTGCCTTGGCACTTCAAATGTAGGTTCACTATCATACATGGTGAACTTGGTTCCCAAAAAGTTGGACCTGGCATAAATTTTCCAAAGAATTATTAGGAACGAGAATAGAAGAAAATTCCGGATAAATAATTAACATCCATTCACATTTGAAAACTTGCCTCAATTTACCAACATATGTGTTGCTGGCCCGAGAAAAATCATCTGAAACCAAAGATACTATGAAGTCTGTGCATGTTGCCCTTCTGATCTTTCTAGCTGCTAAGAGCAACTTATCATTCTCACCCTCGGCTGTCAATTGATAGTAATGTTAATTTATTTTTTTTAAAAGGTAGCAAATAACATTTCCAGTCAATAAGCACTTAATGGAGCTCTCTACACTCAGAGTTATATAGAACAGAAAGATTTAGAAGGAGTAGCATATACTTCAAGGCAGCTAGTTGCTCAAACTTGTATCATTGGAAAGTTAGGTAATTTGCTTCCTATTAAAATGCTAAAAGCTCCCAAATTTCCAACCATTGCAATGTCATGGTTCTTAGTACGATCAATGAAGAGGGGTTTAATATTAATATCACCAATCATGTATGCATTCTGCTCACCATAGGTTTCTGACTCAGTCCGGATGCGATGAGAAATAATTACAGAAGTTTTTCTTAAGCATTTCATGCCAAGCCACAAAGGTAAATATATCTTCTTTTTTTAGCAAGCATGAGCAAGAGAATAACATGACTTACAAGGCACCAGACCATAGTACAACAGAAATGTAGAAGTTGCATTATCCCTCTTAATAAAGCACTGTATGGGCGACTCACGAGGACCGGGCTATTTTCAGGCAACAAAGACAAGTCAGCAAGAGGCATCCGAGATAATCAGTAAACCAAAAGGCACTAGGTAAAAGAGAAGAAAAATATCAGTACCTGCTTCAATGATATGGGAAACGTCAGCCGCCCACATTGCTCAGGAGTTTTTACAATCTCTTTTGTAATTTCTCTCCATGATCTACAGACTGAAGCACAATGAACAACAACGACACGAGCAGGCCATGAGGACTCACTCTCTTCTAACCTCATAATGATATCCAAAAGCAATTCTGGCGGTAGATTCGCCCACTGGCCCTGGTCAATCTGATCAGTTTCTTCTGGTGTTTCATCTGGTGCAATATGTGACCTCGCCCTGCCACACCAATGTTTCCCTTCAACTCCTCGCCTTGATATGCTTCCAATCCCCTCTTTTATTTCCTTGAATTCACGCATAATGCTTTTGAAGGACATCTTAACTTACAACAAGCACATACATCCTTTCATTTAATATTCAACTACAACAACATAAAAACAAGGAGAATCAATACAAAACATAATTCTTTCCCTTTAATATTTTTAAAAAAAAAAAAAAAAACGAAAGAAAAGAACCCAACTTGTTCCATTGGTATGTAAATCCAAGACTGCAGTTCCATTTGTTGCATGTTATTAATGGAATCTTTAATCCCAAGTCTAAAAAGTATAATGCTTAACAGCAATCATAATCAAATACACGCAAACCCATCTGAAACTTCAAAATCAAGGAAGATTCTAACATAAAAGGGAAACACAGAAGGATCCAACTACAGATAAAATAAATAAATCATAACTTTCTTAAATTGCATCAACCCTTCATCCAAAACCTCTCAGTTTTCACCAAAACACACACATCACAATGTCTAGTAAAAGAATCCCACGGCAAATAAACGCAAAATGGCAACTTTCAGATCCAAAAAGACAAACATTTCCTCAAAACCAACCAACCTTATACATGCAGGCCAGAAATGGGTCCTAATCAAACCAAGCTCAAATTACATAAAAATCAAAACTTCGCAGTTTCGAAACCCAAGATTAGCAATAAAGACCATGTTTTGATTACTTTGCCATTGTTAGGCTTCAGCCTTAGCCAAGGTTCGTAACAGCCATGTGTAGCAGCACCACCACCACCAACAACGTTGAAAGAGTGCGCCACCGGCACCACCACCAACGCCACCAGGAGAAGCAGCGTGGTGGGTTTCAATCAGAGTTTTTCAATATAGAGCACCGAAATTTGCTCCCTCAATACGGGATCCAGCTAGCTAGCCCATCTTTTTGTTTTCACTTTTTTTTTCTCCTAGTTTAACAAACAGCCAATTTACTCTTCCTCTCTTGCGGGACGGATTAAAATATATCATTTAACCAAAAAAGAAAAAAGAAAAAAAGTGCGGCTATTGACAACATATTTTTAACTCGTAATTTTTTTTTATTGTGAATAAAATCTTGACGAGAATGTTTAATTGAGTAAATTAGAAATTATATATATAAATAAATATTAAAAAGAGATGTTTATATTAATTAAAAATTAAATAAAACATTTTAATAATAAATACAAATCAAGATATTTATTATCATATTTGAGTAATTATTATATTTAATTTTATGTTAATAATTTTTTATAAAAAATTAATAATTTAAATTCTATATAAACAAAATGATTTCCTAGTATATTTTTTTATTAATCTATTTTTCTTAACAAAAAAATATAATTTTTTTTATAATATACTTCATTTAATAAAAACCAACGTAATAAAAATAAATATGAAAAAGATTATGAATGATATGAAATAAAAAAATCATTTTTTAATTAAAAAGTATTTGTTCTATTTATGCAATTTTTTGACAATTTTTTTTATCATAATATTTATTTTTTTAAGGAAAACATTATAAGAATCATAGAATCAAATCTTAATGAAAAAATATTTTTATTATTATATCACAGATGTATTAAGAAAATATAAGAAGAATCTACTATAAATTGTTAACTTTTTATCTAATTATGCGATAATTAAAAAATCACAAAAAAACTAAAAAATAATTTAACAAGAAAAACAAATACAAATTACAAAGAGTTATAAAAAACATTTGATAGTTTTATTAAAAAAACTATAGTCTTATTTTAAAAAATAATATTTTAAATATATTTTAAAGTTATTTATTATCATGAAATTTAATATAAAAAAAATACATAATGGACCTAATACACGAAGATTAGGTGTTTAGGCTTGGGTGACAAGCCTAACTAACTTTTTTTTATTTGGAAGATAGGGTGGATCATTCATTTTTTTCTAAGAAAAAACAAACGATGCACCATTTGCTTACCTCATTTGCAACTACTAAAAATATGTTTGGAAAATCAAACTAGGGTTTTTTAAATTTAAAATTTACTTTTAAGCTATTTTGACTTATAAAAACCTAATAAGCAATTTTTATGTCATAACCCAAATTTAAGCACATGATCAGACACAGGTAAAGGCACTCCTAGAATTGCCTTGTCTATGCTAATCCTTATGCCTTAACATAATTCTATTAGAACTAAAAAAATTAAAGCAATGATATAAAAATAAATCATCACTCTCTATTACTAGATCATATATATAAATATACACTTGAATATATAACCCAAAAAGAATAACTTAGAAACTATTTTAATTATGGAATTCAAGCTATACACAACATCATATATCATGTTTACAAAATGAGTATCAAAAATAAAAAAATCTCAAATGAAGAAGAAGTATTACACATACCAACTTAAAGTATAAACAAGGACTCCCTCCTAATAAATGGTACTGGTTTAGTCAACACACTATATACTTGAAAAGATTAAAATAATAAATCGATGAGTTTCCCACTACTCATTAAATAAATAGTATCAAATATACAACTAAAAAACTAAGTTATAGTATGATGAATCCACTAGGTTCATTCATGATATAGGTGTAATTAACCATACCAAGAACATATATAAGCATAATCCAAGATATGTTACTTTTTTAGAGTGCTACAAGTTATAAAATCAAATATAAAAATGAGAGGGAGAAGAAAACATGTTTGTGCCACGTGTCCTAGTAAAAGAACTGACACGATCAAAGAGTTGATGTCTTATCCCAAATGCAGGAGTGTCAAAGTAATAAATAACCCAGCAAGACTGGGGTCAAACCATAGGGAGGTGAACTATATAAATTATAAATAATAATAATAATAATAAGAACAACAACAACAATAACAATGATGATGATGATGATAGTGATGATGAGTTAAAGAGGACTTTGAGATGTAAGATAAATGTGAAAATTAAACAATGATAAAAACAAATGTCAAGGTTAGAGGATCCATTAATAGTATTAGAGATAAATAAAATATAAACTCTTTATAAATTATCAACATGATCATATTAATCATCTTATTTACGTAACACCATACTTATAAATTTTATCTGGTATTCATGATGCTAACTTATGTTGACAACAAATCAAGTTCCTCTCATAATAATGATGTCGGCCGAAGACTATGAAGGATCAAGTATTTGATGTACCAAGTGTTATACAACACAAATCTAGATTAACCATTTAACAAGCAAGGTATTAAGAATTAATAAGGTAAAAATGATAAGGCATGTTAATAGCAAACTTTCTTGGATATAAACATTAAAGTCCATGTTGAGTTTATATTATACTTATCCTAACACCATTAGTGAAACCTTTTCACCTTGACATAATTAACTTAGCTAGACATTATGAAGAAGAAAAACATAAATAAACAATATAAGAACATAAATATGATATAAGTTAACTAAGTATAGTAAAGGAAATGAAAAGCATGAACAAGAGATTAATGAAAGCAAAACTTAAGTATTACAAAAATATAAAGAGAGAGCAAGAACATGATCTTGATATGAAGAACCAAGATTCCTAAATGAATGGCAAATGCCTCCTTTTATAGGCTAAAATTCAGAACTATTCATTTGGTAATTGATTATTGATGTAGTGGCCAACTATTGATTTAGTGGACTTGGTGGACAGCAGCACTCAAGCATTTTGGCTGGATAAATTGACATTGATACAATCAGAATTTGGCAAAGTGTTCCTCATAAAAGTTGTTGGCAATCATCTTATCTTTCCACCCATAAATTTTCAGAGCATTTGGATCACTAGAGCTCGAGATATGGCTAAAATATTGAGTAGTGCTGCTGGTGGACGTGTTGGATAGCCCTCAAGCTCTTGTCTGGATGAAATGTCATTGTTGCCATCAGAATTTGAGCAGGTCTTCTTCATGAAAGTTGTTGGAAATTGTCTTTTCCTTCCACCATTAAATTTCACGTCATTTTGCCTTCTAGAACTCCAGATATGGATAAAAGTCTGAACAGTGTTTGGGCTGGATTGCAGGACAGATTCTGACTTCTCTTTTGTGGCCAAACTTTGGATTTGAAAACGGCTGATTTGGGTCTTCCACTATTCATAAACATTGTAGGCCTATTTCTTATCTTTCTATCCATATAAATTAAACTGAAATCTAAGATCTACAGCTCCAGATATGACCCAATAATTGAATAGTGTTCCAATTTGAATTGAATCGGTATCTCCTTTCTAAGCTTCGCTTTTTCTTTGTCCTTTCACTTTCAATAGTTAATCACATCAATCAATCCTTTGAATTGTGAGATATGCCTGCATTTAAAATGAGCATTTATCATAAATTAAAGCTATCTTATATTATCAGACTTGTTATTATAAAACATGCTTTAGTTAAGGAGTTATTGATACTTCAAGTGCAAAATAATGATATAAAACCTTGATAAAAATGCACTTTTAAGTACTAATCAAGAACCACCCTTGCTAGGTGGAGTATACTAACATATTTGTGTGATGACCTTTCACATAGGTTGGTGTCTTCAATAACTAGTTAGGTAATTAGATTCAACTATGAGTACATAGACTAACATTGTCATGTTAGTGTAGATATTCTGACTTGTATAAATCTATAATGCATTTTAGACTAATATTTGAGTATTATACAATTCAAATAAAAAGTAGATAATCAAACTAATCATTCAAATATAATATTATTCACTTTCATTATCATACATATATTATTATTAATCTCATTGGCATATTCAGTATTATTTACTCATAATTTATTACAATGATAAAAAAAAACCGAGATAAGCATTAACACCCACCAGTCACATATGAGCAGTATGTAAGGCTTTCAAAATACATTAATATATTTGTCTCAAAATAGAATTAATTCTCAATTCAAAAGAAAATAATAAAAACTTTATAATAAACCACCAATAAATCTCAATTATTTATTAAAACCTGTTATTTATGACGAGAGATTGAAATATAATTTTCACAAATCAAGGACCAAATAAAAATTTCATCATCTTCAACCTTAACACAATTTTCCAACATCAATATTGATTTTTCTACACAATTCTTTTTATATCTCCCTATTCTCTTTCTAATATTCAAATTCTTTAAGGTATTTACTCAAATTAAAGCAAAATATATCAATTAATCAAAGTTACACACCAATTTATCCCTTCTTTACTTCAATTCAATTCATATTTAAATGCACATATTACTACCCTCATATAAATTAATTCAAACAAACCCATAACATATCAACTAATCTTATATAAACCCTAAAATTTTCAATAAGTTATGTTTAGAAAAACTCATATAGTTATACCATACAACATTTAGGAAAAATACAAAGAAGACTTACTCAAAATATAAGGATTACATGGATGATTGGTTGTTCTGGGTTTAAAGAGAAATATTTTCTAGCAAAACATAAAAAGGTGGATGTTCTCGGTGAAAGAAAATCAGGAAAGAAAAGCTATTAAATAGACACACACACACACTTTTAGGCCAACTAGTGGACTAATAAATAGCTTAACTCATAGGCTAACAATTACAATAAATTTATGGGCCTCACATTCTCCTTTGGTTAAAGAAATTCAATCCTCAAATTTAATCTATCCACTTACTAGAACTTTTCAAATAATTATGGATATTTTAAAAACATATCCTCTTCTAACTCCCAAGTTGCTTCTTTATTAGAATGACCTTTTAAATTACTTTCATTGATGCAATCTCCTTATATTAAAGTTTTTGCACTTGATGGTTTATGATCCTTTCATGTTGAACTTCGTAGGACATATCATCTCGAAGTTTACATGTCTAGTCTTCTAACACATGGGATCATGGTTGTAAAAATCACGATTTAATATATGTTATAATGTTAAATTGGCTTAAAAACTTGAGAATAACCAAAATTGTATCAAAATCGTATTAAAATCGTGAAACCGGTTGAAATCATGTAAGACCATGATTTTAAATCCGGTTTCACGAGTTTATAAGGAATATATTATATACTGTGCAGTAATTGCACGGCTACACCAAAAGGTAAAAAATATTTTTTTTCTCAAAGTGCCTGACTACTTGCCTCCTTTTCTCAAAGTACCTCTAGTTTGAGCATTCCAAAATCCAAACTTTCAAATTCAAAACAAAATAACAAACCATCTTTGCAATCTACCTCTCTTTCACATTCAAAGTTCAGCCATTTCTTTTTTTTTTTTTTTAACTATTCTCCAAAATCTAAATCTCTACTAACTTGTACTCCTGGAAGTAAATAAATCAATATGGGTGGAAAAGAATTATATATGCAAATTGCAACCTACCGGTGAGTGATCTGCGATCTGCAACTTTGAGGTTTTTTTTCGTTGTTAGGTCATGTAATTATGTTATGCTGCAATTTTTATGTATATTTTTGCATATAAACACTACACATATTATATATATTTGTAAGCTATGATGGATGTAGCCTATGATTGAGAATTATAAGCTTTTTCTTGATGGCTTTATGCACAGGAAAGAGATTAAGAGTAGTTCTTTGGTTTGGAAAAATGAATAGGAAGAATGGGTGGGCTTCGATTTTGAACTTGTTTAGAAAGTGGCAGGCAAAAATTACTTTTTGATGTTGAAATCCTTTATAATGAATTGACAATTAAAATTTTATCTTAAAGCAATAATCTAATCAAAATCAAAACACCTCACAATGAAAAAACCTCATTAAAGAATAAGAGAAATTGGACAAAAGGGTACCTCCAAAATGAGCAGTGTTGAAGCGATAAGCTCGAGGGTGGTTAAATGAAGGGTCGAATTGGGTTTTACAGTACTTACATGTTCTGAGATTTTTGTTGTTATTCTGGTTTATGGAGCAATGAGTTATCGGCAATCTTTGTGATTCTATGGTGAGCTTCTGGTAAGATTAAAGAGAGAAGGTTGTGTTTTGATGGAAAAAATATGAGAAAAGGAGTTAATAGTGGTGAAGAGTAAAAGCCATATTTTTTTCTTTCTTCTGATCTCTCAGTGACTATTGAGAAAGCAAAACAATCCTCTTTTCTAGTGAGGGAAATTTGCTACAGTGGTTTGTTTGACAGGTCGGTTAATAGGCTTGGAAATTTTCTTTAAAATATCTCATTTTTTGCACACATTTCTCCCTGATGTGTGAAATACAAAGATATTAGGAATGATTTCAGCTTGTATTAGAATACAATTTATTAAGAATTTTTTCTGTAAAAATTTCAAATTTCCTACGATTTTACAATTTTACGATCCGAGTTTATTTTGTATTTTCCGTGCCATGTCAAAAATACAATTTTGACAACCTAGCATGGGATGGATCAAGAAGATATTTTCGAAGCATATAAACATAGAATATAACATGAACATTAAAAAAGCTAGGAGAAAGGGCTAATTGATAGACAATTAGTCTAACTCTTTTTAAAATCTCAAATGATCTAATATATTGAGGATTGAGTTTCCTTTTTTTTCCAAACTGAAACACAACTTTGGTATGAAAAATCTTTAGAAATACATTATCTCCAACCAAAAAATCCAAGTTATGTCATCTCTAATCAACATTTTTTTTCTATTATGTTCAATTTAAAGTTTATATAACAATTATGATTTTTTTGAAGTTATTTGCACCAACTCCGAATTCAATAATTTCTTTCCACCAACTTCAAGCTAACAAATTAAAAGAGAGACATGTATAATCATAAAAAGCTTTATATAAAGCCATTTCAATGCTAGCTTGATAACTATTATTACAAGCAAATTCAACCAATGATAGATATTTTCTCTAACTAACACCAAAGTCATTAACACATGTTCTTAACATATCCTCTAACTTCTGAATAATTTACTATAACTAACCATCTATTTAAGGATGAGATGTTGTACTAAAATTAACTAAAAGACCATAGCATCTTGAAATTTCTCCCAAAAATGAGAAGTAAATCGAGGACCTTTTATCAAATATAATGCAAACTATAATCCATAAAGATGAACTATCTCATCAATATAAAATATAACAAGTTTAGCAAACCCATATGTCATATTCACATGTAGAAAATGAGCAAACTTAGTCAATTTATCAACAATGATCCATATGAATTCATATCCTTTTGGAGTTTCAAGCAACCCCATCATAAAATCTATTGTTATCATTTTTCACTTTTCATTTTAGAATAAATAAAGTTTGCAATAATCTAGGAGATTTCTAGTGTTCACCAACAACAAGTATACAAAGTCTAAAACCATTTCTCAAGACATCATCATCAACTATCATACACTTTTAAGATTTGATAACTTTTATCTTTGATCTTGCATAATTGATCATCTTTCTCTCGAGTAGCTTTAATTTTATCTATCAAAACATGTTTAACTTAAAAATGAGCAAACAACACTAAAAATCATCCATTTCTATTAGTATTGTTTCATCAATTAAAAAATGTACCTTTATAATCAAATGTATTCTAAATTTATTTATGTGAGCCAAACTCCCTGAAGAGTTTATCCTTAAGGCATCAATAACAACATTAGCCTTACTTGGATGATATTGATTAGTGCAATCGTAATCTTTAAGTAATTCCATCCATCGCTTTTGCCTTAGGTTAAAATCATTTTACTAGAAAATATATTTCAAGCTGTTATAACCGATAAAAGTTTAACAAGTCTCACCATATAAATAAAGCCTCTATATTTTAAGAGAAAAATAATAGTTATAACCTCTAAATCATAGGTAGGATAGTTGACAAGATGCATAAATAATAACCTTGTTATATTGTGTCAGAACACAACTTAAAACGGTGTTTTAATTATAAAAGCTCTACTCACAAACCTTAGACCATTGAAATTTGATATTCTTTTAAGTTAAAGGAGTTAATGGTGTAATAATTTGAGAAAAACCTTGAATAAATTTTCTATAATAACCAGTTAAACTCAATAAACTATAAATTTCTGTAACTGTCTGTTATTAATTGAGGCCATTGTTTCATCACCTCTACCTTTTGAGGATCAACTTCCTCACCGTTATGACACTACATGTTTGAAAAATGCCACACTATTTAACTAAAACTCACTCTTAGAGAACTTACCATACAATATATGGTCCCGTAATGTTTGAAGCACCAACTTCAAATGTTGTTCATATTCTTCCTTACTTTTGAAATATATGATAATATCAACAATAAATATAATCACAAACTTATCTAAAATTGGCTTAAACACCATGTTCATTAGATCCATGAAAATTATAGGTTCATTGTAAAGCCAAAAGATATTACTAGAATTCATAGTGCTCACATCGTGTTCTGAAAGTAATCTTTAATATATCTTCTTTTTAAATCTTTAATTGATGATACCTTGACTTGATATCAATATTGTAAAAATATTAAGCTTCTTGTAAATGATATAAAAAAATCATCAATACGAGGGAGATGGTAATTGTTATGAATGGTTACCTAATTCAACTATCTATAATTAATGCAAAGTCATAAAAAATCATCATTTTTCTTCACAAATAACACTGGTGAACCCCATAGAGAAACACTAGGATGAATAAAATTCTTGTCAGGTAAATCTCGCTATTGATCCTTCAACTCCTTTAATTTTATTGGTGTCATTCTATACAATGTCATATATATAGGTTCGATGATGAGAACCAAGTCAACATAAAATTCAATCTCTTTATCAGATGGTAATCCAAACAAATCATTAGGAAATATATCAAATAACTTTATGACTATAGAAACTTGATCCATCTTGGGGATTATTTTTTTCTAACATCTTGTACATAAGTTAAATAACATTGAAATTCTTTTTATAATATTTGTCTAGTGATCATTGAAATCATGTTAGGATGAGATATAAGTCCATCACCTTGAAAAGAAAGCTCTTGTTATTTTAAAATCCCAAATGTCATTGTTTTATGCCAACAATATGAAGAAACATAATATTGAACTAGCCATTTCATTCTCAATATTATATCAAAGTCTAGCAATTCCAATAAAATAAAATCCACTAGTAACACCCTACCATCGACCATAACATCACGAGTAGAATATGTAAACCTTTGGATAAAATAAATAAATTTCTAGAGTTAAATGGATACCAGAAAATTTTAAATAATAAGGAATGAGATACATTTTTAAAGTAAAGGAAATTAAATGAAAAAAGGTATTAAATTATAGAAAGGAAAGATTAAGAAGGGGCACGATTTAAAATAAAAAACAAGTAGGGTCAAAGTGAAATTATATGAAATTTTAACTATAAATAAAACTTTTCTATTAAGGGTGGTCGATGACATTGAGTAAGAAGAGAGAGGTTATGATTTTTCTTGAAACTTCTTCAAATTACTTTATAATTCCTTAGAAAATCACATAAGAAGAGTTGACTTAAGATGAGTAATAGAGTTCTTAAGTGATCTACCAAAGAAATTAAGTGGTTTAAGAAGTCTTAGAAGCTTAAGAGTGAGAACAATGGTTAGTGAGAACAAGGAACAAAGAGAAGGATAAAATGTTGATTTCCATCTTAAATTGCTTTTGAATCTTTGTTATTTCAAGGTATGCATGCCTTTTATTGTGTTTGATTTTGGTAATTTTATGAATGATGAGAGCTTGAATGATATTATGTATGATTATGGAATTTGAACTTAAGAAATTTATTGATTTAACTTGTAATCTTATGCTAGAATCTTGTTTATAAGCATGGAAAATTATTGGGTCATATGTTATTTGAATGGATTGATGAAGAAAATAACATGTTATTATTTCTAAGGGTTCGACCAAGGAGTGGATGAGAGGACTGAAATTGAATTGATTAAATTGATGTTAAAGCAAATTCAAATGACTAAAATCAAAGTGGGTGATAAGTTAATTTAGGAAAAAATTATACTCTCTTTGCTTGTAAAAATAAAGTTTCAGCATAGGAATAGGAAATAAAAGAGTGTGTGGCTATGGTTAATTCATGCAAGTAAATGAAATTTTGAATTATCTAAAAATACTTGAATTGGTGAAAAGATTATATCATTTGACAAGAATATAAAAATTATGAATTCTTTAAGTATGAGATGTGAATTGGATGAAATTTGAAAATAAGACTCCTATTATAAGAATATTAAGTTTAAAATGATTTGATCATGATGATACATGAGAGATTGCGAGAGCTGCATAATAATCGGGGATAGTTATACAACAATAAACTCCATGTAGGTGTTTAACACATCGATAATTAGTAAAATTCACTTTAAGTCAATATTAACTATAATTTATTTAAAAGTAAGATTTTTTATAATAATTAAAAATATAAATATTGAGATACAAAATTAAGTTATGAAAGTGATATATTGACTTTTGAATGGGAACACCAGATTGAATGGCATCCAAGTGGGATGGTTGGATTGATTGATATCAAGTTAGGATTATCATATTTATTAGCTTTCAAATAGAAACATCTGATTGAATGACATCAAAATAGGATGATCAGATAGATTGATATTTAGTCAAGATTACTAGATTTATTAACTTCCGAATAGAAACGCCAAATCAAATAGAATCCAAATAGGATGACCAAAATGATTGGTATCTATTAGGATTACTAGATTTATTGGCTTCCAGAAGGGAATGCCAAAATAATTGGCAATTATAATGGCCAGATTTATTAGCGACTAAAAGGGTTAGTCAATTTAATAGGCCTTCGTGTACAATATCTAGCTTATTAAATTTATTCAAATAAGATAAATATAAAGATATTAGGAAAACTTGAATGAAAATTTACTTGATTAGTTGATAAATGACTAAAATAAAAGGTTGATCTTAGGGGGGGGGGGAAAGAGTTCATTGGAATATTAAGTTGAAATCATGATCATTTCATAATGAAGATTAACATAACATTAAGTTAATTATTTATTTCAAGTTCTTCATAGGCTTGTTAAGAGTAAATATTGCTATT
This sequence comes from Populus nigra, assembly GCF_951802175.1. NCBI lineage: Eukaryota > Viridiplantae > Streptophyta > Magnoliopsida > Malpighiales > Salicaceae > Populus > Populus nigra. Next base: position 14,809,551 of record NC_084856.1, read on the forward strand.
GACTCCTTGTTTTTAGTTACTAGGTGGGGGATTATATATATATATATATATATATATATAATATTGTTACAAATTGTAACTAATTTAACTACTTTCTTGTAAAGTGAAAGGTATAAATTCTAATGTTTCACTAGTAAAGGACTTGTATTTAACGTAGAAAACATGTTTTTATTCTTATAACTTATGTTATCTTTTTTTTATTAAATCTTGCATTGTTTTTTTTTTGTTGCGTGTGTTGGCCAACCATCAAAGGAGGAAAAAAGAGTAATTTTGCTTGAAAGTTCTCAAGAAGTGGAGAGAAAAACTTAGAAAAAAACATTAGTAAGTGTAGATTTGAGAGGAGATATTGAGAGTTTGTAAAGATCAAGCCATCTAAACATCAAAATAAGAAAGAAACAGTGAAAGGGGGTGAAAATTAGGGGTGATCATTTTCAGTTCGATTCGGTTTGTACCTAAAAAAATAACCAAACTAAATTTTTTTTTAAAAAAACCAAAACAGGTTCAAACCGACCGGTTTCGGTTATTTTAGAACAAAAATCGAAACCCAACCGATTAGTTTCAGTTCAGTTTCGGTTTGGTTCAGTTATTTTATATCAAAAACCAAAAACTATATTGTTTTTTTTTTTGTAATTTCTAATGAGTTTGATTTCGGTTTGGCTCAGTTATTAATTTCAGTTTGGTTCAATTTTTCAGTTTCAAGCTTATGAAACTGAAACCAAACTAGTCGGTTATTTTAAATATTCTAATCGGTTTAATCAGTTTTTTTTCATGGTACGTTTTTTTGGTTATTTGTTTTCTGATTTTCTCGGATTAATCGATTTTTTAATTTTTTTGCTCACCCCTAGTGAAAATCAAAGGAGGAAATTCAATTAGAGAAGGAAAAAGAAAGGGGAAATCTTGAAATTTGTTTGGAAGGCATTTAAAGCTCGAATAATTGTCTAATATGACATTCTATATTGATTTTAACAAGTTTACATGAGATTTAAATATATTTTAGTTGAAAATCTTTAAGTTTTAGTTAGGGGTTTTTGTTGATGAATCGGGTCCTTGAAAGATTTGTTATAATTATTACGATTAGGTTGTAGTTGGTTGACAAACTTGTGAACTTATGAAGAAATTTGAAAGAAATGGTGTTGTGGTAAGGGTAATAGTTGACCATGGTAAAAGGAAATATTATGAGTGATTTGATATAGTGTTTACATGTGAAAATGGGTAGAGGATGTTAAATTAAAAATGAATTGAAGAAGGGATTGTGGTGATTTGCAAAGAGGAAGGGTCAATCATGCTTGGTAATAAATGAGAAAGTTTGATATAATTTTATGATGGAAAAATTGTATGCAATATGTACTAAGAGATATACTTGTAGTAGAGAAAGGAAAAAAAAAAGAAAAAAAGATAGCTTAAATAAGGTGAAAATGAGAAAGAAAAAAAAAACTAGTGTTGTTAATGGAGAAGTGTAGGTCAACCAAGGGAAAAGAAATAAGAAATTGTGAAATTTCATGAATAAATATGTAGTTGTATGTAATTAATGCATATAATTGAAAAATAATTTTTTTTTTCATTTTAATTTATTTCACCATAAAAACTATTAATGATGACAAGATGAATTTAAATGGGATTTTAAATCAGTTGGGTGAGAATAAAAAAATTATGTGTGATTAGAATTTAAACACCATGAACTTTATGGATATGAATTAATATGGTGAAAACCTGTTAATTCAGGAGAGGTTGTGGGAGCATGATCTCAGGCAGGTGGAGCAAGACCCTCTTAAGTAGCATATAGTTCTTTACTACACTTGAATTTTTAAAATTATTTTAATCGTTAATTTCAATATTTTATTTATTGGATGTGTTATCATTGTTGTGAAAGAAGGAATAAAGTAAATGATAATGATGTGAATTATTGGTAATTGAAAAAGTTTATTGGATTTATTAGCATCCATGAGAAGATTATCGAATTGTTGACATTCAAAAGGATTGTTGGATTTATTAGCATTCATAAAAGAATAACTAGATTGATGACAATTAAATGAGTTGTTGAAGTTATGATAATCATGAGTGATTGTCATTATGATATGATAATTTAGTATGGATTAATGAAAATATGAATGACAATTTAAAAAAATGAAGGTGTAATGTTGGTGTTAAATTAAATGTAGGAATAAATTATGAATAATATGTTTGATGGTTTAAATGGTAATTAAATCTTTATGCTTTATATATTTAATTACATGCTCACCACAAGTATTTTTGTTAAATGAGTATATAAATAGATTGATAGTTAAAACATGTAAAATTATATTACTTTATTTTGAGTACTGTAAAAATTAAAAGTATTATTAGTAAAACAAATATTGTAGATTATATATTCTTGAATTGATTATAAGTTGATATCTATTATATTTAAAATTCTTTAAATGTTTATGTTTGTGATTGTTTAAATGTATAAATAAGTATGATCTGAATTTAAAAAGCATGATTGGTTTTGAATGAGATATAATCTAGAATGATTGAATCAGATTGAAACTTGGAGGAATTATGTTGCGATTAAAAGTAAAAATATTAATAATTTGGTATATCAAAATACAAGTATAATTATTATCATATTTAACAAGATTTAAAAAATCGAAAATGATTTTTATCTCTAAAATTGGGATGTTACAACCACATTCAGCTACCCAAAAACGACATCTAAAGCCGTAGTAAAATAGTAAGAGATTACTCCTGAACTATTGAAAACTCTACTAGACATGAATTTTCAGGCAAGCAGGTAGAAACAGAAACGACTAATCACTCGACATCAAATAATTCCCTTCCCTGCTGTCTCTGATATATGCAAACAGAAATTATGATCAACATCACAGCAAAAACCCATAAAAACCATGTCTTCCTGTTCTTCTTCATCTGATTGGCATAGTGAAGACTGTTTGTTCCACCACTTAAAAAATTACCTGCATTGGTCACATTCTCTTCAATAACATCCATCTTCTCTCGCTGTGTTTCAATAAGAACAGCCATATCAAGAAACATCTGATGCAGCCTTTTCAAGCTTCTCTGTATGTCCATCACAACCTCATGCCTCTCTTTATTCTTCACGTCCATCACTCCTTTCCCTTCAAACATCTGAACTCCCCCACCTCCTGAAATGATATTTTCAATCTCTTCTTCACTTGGTTCTTCTCCAGTTGCAGTGTAGTATCTTCTTTTCAGATCGTTTTTGTAATCTGATAAAATCTTCTGTCTCAGGATCTGAAATTCATTCATAATTTCCCTAAGCTTAACTCTCGAGCCATTGGTGACTGATATCCTTGTCCTATCAACAGGACTCCCTTCTTTACACAATTCTGATACTCTGCGATTGGATATATTGGATCTGTCAAGTGATTCCAGTCTTGCCTTCACAATCTTGGCCTTTCTAAGAACTGCAACTATGTCTGATTCCATTCGGTCTCTTAAGCCACGAAGAACTTTGGCACTGTGAGTGGACTTTGACTCTGCATTAAGGTTTTTGAAGATCAAACAAGAGATTGGTAATATCTTCCATTTCGGTCTTGATTCCGTTGACTTCATGGAAGAACTGAGAGAGGTTTGGTTGGCCTGATTCAATGTCGAGTGCAGCTTTAAGGTCCTTTTGGGCTTGTTTCTTTAGTTCCACATAACTTAAGAAGGATCTTGTCATTAGATCATTCATCTTTGCAATAATTTTGCAAAACCCACCTGCAAAAACTCATTAATTTTATATAACAAGCAGAACCCACATATATAAAGCAATGAACTTCTTTTCTAATCAAGAATAAGCAAACCCATCAAGAACACTACATAATAGGTATCAAATTCTACAAAATTATGAAAATTCACTTTCTAGAAAAGAAAAATGAACACAAACTTAAAGAAACGATTTTGAGAAATCATGGCATTAAAGAAACCATCAACGGTTCTAGTGAAACCCATAAATAACAGTACATTAAACAATGGCTTAAAGAAAGCAGAAAAGCGACCATCAAAGAAACTTTTTTAAAAAAAAAACTCTGAGAGTTGTACAAAAAGGCAAAGAAAGCATTAAAATCAAAGAGGACAGGAAGAAAACAGAAGCCGGTTTGTTTAAAACCTTGGAGAAACCAATGGCTCCGCTCTCTGCTAAAGAGACCAGTAAATCCTTTCTCTGTCTCTCTTTCTCCTTCGGTTTTAGATATTGAAAGCAAGAGACAAATATGATTTTTTAATTTTATTTTGGAGTTGTATGGAGAAGATCAAGGAACACTTAAATGTTTTTTTTTAAAAAAAAAACAAAGATGATGAGGGAGATAGAGAAGAGAGGGATTGTGATCTTTCAGTTATGTTAACCCCTCTTTATACAGTGAGAATTTTCAAAATTTAGTTGTAGGGAAATAGTAGCCGTTAATATTTCTGTTGCGGTGCAATTCCTTTTTAGAGGCATTGAAACGGCAGTTGAAAAATCAAAACGACTCTACCTTGTGGTCGTGAAATGTCACCATTCTCATCAATTATCTTGCCACTAGAGATGCAATGCTTTTTTCAAGCGATTTTGATCATGATAAAAGGAGCCTCCGCATGATACATAATCCTGATATCAGAAATGTGATACTAAGTTTAAATAGAAATAAAAAAACTGCCTGCTCTACTTTCAAGGTTACTGAAGCTGCAGCAGTTCCAAAGGCTAAACCTGTGAGAACACGCTCACGCAGATATCTTGCTACATAGTGCAAGAGCGAAACGATTCTGAGTCCTATAAAATCCACATCAAAACATCAATTTATTAACATTTTGGGGAGAGACTGTGTAGATCAAATCATAAAATTATACAAAGACATTCTCTCTATCTTGTATCATGTATTTTCCAAACAGTCTTCCACGAAATTCTTTGTTTCCTGAACCTTGCAGAGTCACGTATTGATAAAAGCAATTAATTTCAGGACATCGCGCATGATCAGGAACTATGACTCTGTTGGTGTTTGTTGTTCTTTGGCCTTCTCGGCCTCAAGTCTCCTTAATGTCGTAGAACTGAGCTTATTAGCTCCACCAGATTCTTCAGGAACCAAGTCTACAACTTCAATCTGCACAAGATTCATGGTATAAAGGCCTGATCATCAGACCTTTTAAGCAATTATATAAAAGCCTACCTTACATAAACAACATGACACTACATCATCACAGATTAAAAAAAAAAAAATTGGTAACACAAACCTTTAGTTGTGAGAGGCCTCTGTCAGCTCTCTTCTTATTAACGGACAACCCACCTGCCACTGTCTCCTTGCTGCCGCAAAAGCAACAGTTGGTCAAGAATAATCCCATCACACCTTTTAGGGAAGTACAGAGGACATTGCAACCCTAGAAGGTAAATTGGCCTTCCATTTTTTTTCTTATTTTGTTCCTCTCGTTGCTATAACCAAGTTCAACGAATAATACGAAGAAAATGAGAATAATGGCAACAAACTCAAGCAGCTAAGACAAGATTTACAGTAATTTCTACAACAATGAAGATGGCAATGATGGAGATAAACTCCAGCACAACAAAAATGCATGCAAAAAATGCTCAAAAGAATACAGACACCTCAAGCTGTATATATAAAGTTAGAATAACACAATGATTTTAAATAAAATGGTAAAATTTCACATCAAAACCTAAAAGAAGGTCCCGAGAAAGACCCTAGACAACATGAATAGCAACTCACCTAACAACAATAGCCCCCAAATTTTCATCGACGATTGAAGGCCCGTAGGGATCTGTAATAGTTTCAGCTTGCACAACAAGTTCCGGCTTAAAAGACTGCAAAAAAAATATAGGAGCAATCATTTTCTAAACAGAAAACGAAAAAAATCATTCCAAAAGAAACCATGTTCACCATTTGGCAATGCATTGATTTTAAATTACAGTGCTCACGGTCCATAGCTTTGCTACCTCACCACTTAAACTGATGATGGAAATTCAAACTTCAGTTCAAAAAGCTTCAACCAGTAAGCACTACACACTATTTTTTCTCCTAGGTTAAATTACACATCCTACTTCTTACTTTGTGAACAATGGCATAATCAGACTGTAAGAGATGCAAGAATTCCATCAAGCTCACTTTCTCAGCCACAACAGTTTAACTTGTCTATGCAGCTGTTCCAACCTAATAAACTAGTCTTGTCTAAAAACTCCCAACCCTTCTTTCCAGATACTGAAAAGAACAAAAAGAACACGAAACATTCTTTTCGAATTTCAAATCAGATACCTTGATATAGTTTTCAACATTGTGCATCCTTTCCTCAATGGGTTGTATTAATTCAGCAAACTGCAAAAGGCAGATCCAAATACCTAATCATTGCACAAACGAAGAAATAAAAAATACTAGTAATTTAAATGGTTCCATTACATGTTCTAAGAACCCAAAAAGCAAGGTAATCAGCATCACACTTCTGATAAAACAAAGTCTTAATCATATATCATTAATTACAAAAGAATAAGCAAGAAATTTTTATTTTTTTAAAAAAAGAAGCTGTTTGTACCATTTCACTGGTACCTAACTAGCTTCGACCCCACACGAATGTAAATGAGGTAACAAAAGTAATCACATTTCTTTGAAAAATTATTGATTAACAAAAAAAGAGTCAATAACAGCAATTTTAATTCATTCGCGGATTAATATCAACCATTTGATATTATACATAAAAATAAATACTCATATTTTAGGATGAATAGCATTACTCAACTAACAATATACAACCAAAAAAAATATCAATAAATAAATAAATGGGAAATAATTGACCTGCTTATTCTTCAACATAGGACCATCACAGACTCCAATCACAATACGATCCTTCGCCAATTCTGCTGCGGCCTAAACAAAAACAAAAACAAAAATAAATAAATAAATCATTTCGTTCAAAAATTCAAACAAAATCCGGTCATTGGTGCACGACTCTCTGTCTTTTGAGAGAGAGAGAGAAAGAAAGAGCCAAGAATGTCACCTTGAGGAAGAGGCGGTGGCCGTCGTGTAACCGGTCAAAAGTGCCACCAAGAACCACCGCAGAATAAGAATTTGGCGGTGAAAGTTTAGTGTTAACAACCGATTCCTCTACCGTCACCATTTTTGTAGTAAAGAGAGAGAAAAACAGGTGAAGAGAGGGAAAAGAAATTTGGATTTTGAGACTGATAATGGAAACACCGTCTGAGTTTTATAGGGAAGAATTTTTATTTTTTTTTAGGGGGGGGGTTGGTTTGACTGGGTAGGTACAACGAACCTGGACGGAACCGTTTTGTTCTCTTATTTATTTGAGTTTTAGTTTGGTTTGCAAGGTGAGAGATTTGGGTCAAGGCGGGTTACTTCCGGTTTACTCTTTCTTTCTTTTTTTATGCTCAACCGGCCCGTGATCAGAAGGACAAGATATTTTAGAGTGTCTCTTGTTTATTAAAAAAATTAAAATTTTATTTTTGTTTAAAATTAATTTTTAATATTTTTATATCGTTTTGATATATTAATATCAAAAATAAATTATTTTAATATATTTTTAAAAAATAAAATTTAAAAAACAACCATTATAACAATATTCAACACACTCTTAATTAACTACTTAATTTTTATTGAAGGTATGTTGAATGCTAAAATTATAGATACATTTTTTAAAAAACAAAAAAATATATAGTATTATAAGTTATAAATGTGTGTGTAGTAAAAAACATAGTTTTGAAACCCAGACCGGCTTGGCGGGTCGATCCGGGTAAACCCAGCTAAGACCTGATATATATATATATAGACACACACACGTGAAATGATATCGTTTTGGCCTTTTACGATTAAAATGTTAAAACGATTAACGATGAAGACAGAGAGGAACCTAATTAAAGAAAAAAGTCATTTCAATCGCAAAGAGCAGAGGAGCAGAAGACTCTTGATTACTGTTTCAAATCCGCGAATAAGGCTAGATGAAGCTGATGTTAATTGTTTCTCTTCATGACTCTCCTTCTTTCACTCTCTCTTTTCTTTATTCTTTGCCCTTTTTTTTGAACTTGCAGTTCTTGATCTGACATCGATTCTTTTGCAGTTCTTGATCTAGCATCTATTCTTTCCTATTCTCACACCCATAGGTATGTTTCTTTGTTCTTTTCTTTTCTGCAACTTAATAAAACCTCTACTTCATTTTTCTTAATTTATTTTAGTTATTTCTTCGTAAGCTGCATATTAGTTAACTATCTCATTTTTCTTCTTTATGTTCGTTTGATGTGCTTGACAACAAACGAACCTGGACGGAACCGTTTTGTTCTCTTATTTATTTGAGTTTTGGTTTGGTTTGCAAGGTGGGAGATTTGGGTCAAGGCGGGTTACTTCCGGTTTACTCTTTCTTTCTTTTTTTATGCTCAACCGGCCCGTGATCAGAAGGACAAGATATTTTAGAGTGTCTCTTGTTTATTAAAAAAATTAAAATTTTATTTTTGTTTAAAATTAATTTTTAATATTTTTATATCGTTTTGATATATTAATATCAAAAATAAATTATTTTAATATATTTTTAAAAAATAAAATTTAAAAAACAACCATTATAACAATATTCAACACACTCTTAATTAACTACTTAATTTTTATTGAAGGTATGTTGAATGCTAAAATTATAGATACATTTTTTAAAAAACAAAAAAATATATAGATATTATAAGTTATAAATGTGTGTGTAGTAAAAAACATAGTTTTGAAACCCAGACCGGCTTGGCGGGTCGATCCGGGTAAACCCAGCTAAGACCTGATATATATATATAGACACACACACACACGTGAAATGATATCGTTTTGGCCTTTTACGATTAAAAGGTTAAAACGATTAACGATGAAGACAGAGAGGAACCTAATTAAAGAAAAAGTCATTTCAATCGCAAAGAGTAGAGGAGCAGAAGACTCTTGATCACTGTTTCAAATCCGTGAATAAGGCTAGATGAAGCTGATGTTAATTGTTTCTCTTCATGACTCTCCTTCTTTCACTCTCTCTTTTCTTTATTCTTTGCCCTTTTTTTTGAACTTGCAGTTCTTGATCTGACATCGATTCTTTTGCAGTTCTTGATCTAGCATCTATTCTTTTCTATTCTCACACCCATAGGTATGTTTCTATGTTCTTTTCTTTTCTGCAACTTAATAAAACCTCTACTTCATTTTTCTTGATTTATTTTAGTTATTTCTTCGTAAGCTGCATATTAGTTAACTGTCTCATTTTTCTTCTTTATGTTCATTTGATGTGCTTGACAAAGAAGAGGACTTAGCTTACCAATTTAGTAGTGCAAGCCTTATTGTTCTGCAATCACGATAGTTTTTTTGTTTTTTGTTTTTTATTTTTAACAGCTCCTGCATGAAATTAATTAACTAATGTTTAGAGACAATTTCAGTTTACCTCTGTTAATGACTGTATTATATGGGTTGTTTCTAATTATTAGGCTTGCTTCTTTTTTTTCGAAGGTGTTAAAATCAAGTTTGAATTGAATGTTATCAAGATTTTAAAGCATAAGATTTTTTTTTAGGACAAGAATCGAGGCATTAATATCCAGTAAGTTAATATAAGAATATAATGCAAATAGCTCATAAAGCAAAAATGCACAAAGAATACCAAATCTTGACAATAGTGTCATGATTTGATAAATTGTGTAGGTAAAGTGGATTTTCCACTGCAGGTTGTCTTATATGCTTAGAAAATACCTTAACAATAACAAATTGATGTCCAGTTTACCAGGATTTCTTCATTCTTTGTGATCACTGTAGTGATTAATCTAAGGAAATAAGCTTTTTTTATGGTCACACCTTATATCTAGTTGGTTATAATTGCTTGTTAGTCATTATTAATCTAATGAATGGATTGCAAAGTGTTTTGCTGCTCAATCTGAATATATAATAAAAGTATATGATTTGGCTTGAAATTATATTTTCTTTTATAAATTATGTCAGTGCCAAGCTGTGTGCAAAATGAGAAACCAGAATTGAAGTCTGAAAAACAACTCCAAAGAAGCGTTTTCCTTTTTCCATCCTATCTATAATTTTCGGTCATGTATTGGAATGTTGCATGAGGAATTTTTGTGTTTTTGGTTCTTCCATTTGTTTCCCATATTTATGTTCTGCTAATTTTGTTAATTGAATAGATTTTTTTGTTTTTTGTTTCTTCCCATAGTGTCCCTTATTCTGTAACTTTATTTTTCATATCGTGAGCTTTTTTTTCTCGTTTATTGTAGGTTCTTAAAATGTCTTCACATGATGGTAGTACTCCAAGTAGTGATCCTTCAACGGCCTAATCATCTCAACCTTTAATTTCCATGTCAAGTGGTAGTAGAGGAAGAACAGATTTGGCATGGGGTCATTGTAGAGAAGCTCCTGAGCTTAGTGTTGGATGTAAAAAACCTAAATTAGTATGTTTATATTGTGCTAAAGTATTTGCAAGTGGTGGCATTAATCGATTTAAGCAACATTTAGCTGAAGCTAAAGGAGAAGTTGAACAATGTTGCAAATGTCCTCCTGATGTTCGACATCAAATGCTTTTGAATCTTAAAGGAAATGTTGAAACAAAAAAAAAAGGTAGAGAAATGCAAGCAGATTTCAATCCATTTAATCCACAACAGAGGGAGCATGAAGAGATGATGATTAAGCAATTAGAAGATGATTATAATGGTGATGATGATGAGGGTGTCAATACTAAAACAACATATGTTACCACTAAAGGTTGCAAACAAGAAAAAGATTCAAAGCACCAGCACTGTAAAACAATTGACTACAAGTTATGGAAAACAAAAGAAATCTGCAACATTAGGGGCATATTTCATGTCAAGAACAACTCTTGGTGCTTAAAAGTCTCTTCAGAATTGTTGGCAAAGGAAGAAAGCAGTTGAACGATATGATCTTGCTTTAACGAAGTGGATGATTGATGCATGTGTGTCATTTAATGCTGTTAACTCTGTGTATTATCAGCATGCCATAGATGTTGTAATAGCCATGGGTCCTGGTTATAAAGGACCAAACTTGCATGTTATTCGTGGTTATTACTTGGCAAAAGCGATTCGATGAAGTGAAGATCTATGTTGAGAGTTATCGAGAGATTTGGAAAAAAAAAACTTGTTGCACATTAATGGCTGATGGATGGACAGATCAGAAGAGGAGGACTTTAATTAATTTCTTAGTATATTATCCTAAAACAACAGTTTTTTTAAAAATTATAGATGTGTCAGATGTCTCAAAGACTGTTACATGGTTGCATCAGTTATTTAGAGAGGTTGTTTTGTATGTTGGGGTAGAAAACATTGTGCATATGGTGACTGATAATGTTGAAAATTATGTTGATGCTGGCAAGTTATTGATGGAAGAATTTCCTTCAATATTTTGGTCTCCTTGTTCTGCTCATTGCATCAACCTCATACTCCAGGACATTGGTAAATTGCAGTCAATTTGTTTTATTGTTGAGCATGCTTCTAGTATCACAAAGTATATTTATAATCATTGTTATCTATTGTATTTGATGAGGAAGTTCATTGGAGGAAAAGAAATACTCCATCCAGCTCATACTCGTTTTGCTACCAATTTTATTGCATTGTAAAACATTTTAGCTCATAAAGATGAGTTGAGAGCTATGGTGACATCTAGAGAATGGGTCTCATCTGCTTATGCTAAAGATAGCAAAGGAAAAAAGTTTGTTGAGAGTGTGCTAAACTCTCTATTTTGGAAAGAATGTGCAATAATTGTGCGAATAAGTGAACCTTTAGTTCGAGTTCTACGAATGGTTTATGGTGACGATAAACCTTCAATGAAATATTTGTATGATGCTATTCATTATGCAAAAAAATAAATGTTGATGAGATTTTAAAAGAGAAAGGCTTAAGAGAAACCTTTCATAGACATTATTAATAATCGGTAGGATGGACAACTATATAGAAATCTTTATGCAACGACATTTTGGTTAAATCCTCGATTTCAATATGATGCATATATAATGGATAAACATATGAGCACCATTTCTAGACTTCTAGATGTTCTTGAGAAGTATGCACATGGAAATCTACTATTGCAAAGTAAGATTACAAGTGAGATGAAGTTGTTTAGGAATGCTGAACATGACTTTGGTCAAGCGTCCGTAATAAATAATCGCACCCTTATGCCTCCAGGTATATAATTTTTATATTTAAAAATATTATTTGACATAGTCTTACTTATTATTTTTTTGTATAGATGAATGATGGATGACATATGGAACCAGTGCTCCAAATTTATAATATTTGGCTATACGAGTGTTAAGTCAAACTTGTTGTTCTTCGGGATGCAAGAGAAATTAGAGTATTTTTTAACTTATTCACTCCAAGAAGAGAAATAGATTGGAGCACCAAAGGTTTAATGACCTTGTTTATGTCCACTGCAATCTAAGATTGAAACAAAAGTATTTTTCTTTTCTCTAATTCTTTAAATATTATTTTATCTTATTTAGTAGCATTATTAATACTTATATTGTGTTTACCTTCACTTTTAATATACAGGAATTATTGGAAAGGATAAAATTATGATCCAATTAATTTTAAGACAATTGGTGACATTAAAAATTAGGTATAAAAGATGAACCGTCAATTTTGACAACTGAAGAAGCAAAGAGTTTTCACCAAGCTCTATCAATAATGATCATACAAGATAATTTAGATGATGGTAATTAATTATTGATCATTTAGTGATAAATATTATTTAAAACAAAGTATTGCTTAACACATAATATTTATTTGTTAATTGTGTTTTAAATATAAATGTCATAAATATTAATGAGATTGAATATGATTGTGACGATGAAGTTTCAAAGGAGCATGCTGATATTTTATTAGATGTTGACGAGGTTGGCTTAATTCCATCGACATTTTAAGTTTTTCTATAGACACCGAAGATCTTAATGTGCTCATTCAACAAAAGTGAATGTATTGTTGATTTAGAATTTATGTTTTTGGATGTTTTGTTTTAAATATTTTAGAATTTATATTTGGTTTGTGTTTTGGATATTGAATTAAATTTATGTTGTTAGTTTAAAATTTAAATTTGATTTATATAAGTGTTGCATTGTAACTAGTTAGGTGTTTTCTATAGGTGTTGTATTGGTTTTTTTTTTGTGGTTGACCCATCCGACTCGTAACTCAATCATTAGAATAAATCGTGTTAAAAACTATGGTAAAAAAAAAGATTGAAAACAAGTTTTTTTATATAAAATATTAAAATAGGTATTATAAATGAATGCAAGTTGTTAATATATAAGTGAAAATAAATATTAGTAATAAGAAAGTCTGTAAGTCATTTTTATTTTAATGTTCATTAGTTAGCATCGAATGAAATTAAATTGTTTTGGTTTTTATATTATAAAAGTAAAATATGCACGTATAAATATTATTTTATACATGTATAAGAGTATGTATGAAGTAGTGTATTGCAGTAACTAACATATACCCTGGGGGTCCTATATTAACAGGTAGTTATCCCATTTTCATCATTGAAATGGTAATTTACAGAATGGTAAGTCAATTTCATTTTCTGAGGATGTGTTCTTATTTGGACATATTTTAGAAAATGTGCGCTTATGATAGCAATATCACTTCTTCTTTTTTGTACTTTATTTCTTTTCCTTCTTATTTTCAACGCCAAGAAACCAAAGTCTTGTCTGATGAGAATGAACATCAAACAAATTAACACGTTAGAAATCAGAATACATGCACTAATCATCTCTTTTAATCATAGAAAAACGTATTCTGGATTCTGAACCTTGATGGAAATTCATAAAATTGATGTTCGTTGGCTATTGACGCAGACACGCTCCTTTGTGATTTTATTTATTAATAATCTTTCGATTCAACAGCATCCATGGAAATTAAGGAACACAAGAGACTGTCTGAAGGAAATAACTTGCAATTTTAAGAATTCGAATCTGCTTAGCTACAGGAAAACACTTCTGCAAAAAATTATTTTGAAGTAGTGATGAATACAATATCTGGGATATTACCTTTCTTCCCATTCTCCTCTGATCCTCGATCTGCAACTCCATTAATTGAAATGGAACAAGGTTTATCTGTCGTGTAGGAAATGGAGGGGACAAGAAGGCTGGTTTTTTTCTGGGAGTGTGGACACATTTTTCATCAATTTCCTGCTCATACAGACGCTACACACTAGTTAGAACAGGAATTAGTTCTGACCGAGAAGTGTATACTATTCAAAGGAACAAGGCACGAACAGAGCCCTCACTGATCCACTTCTGGCAAATTTAGAATTACAGAGAATAGCATTTCGAGTAAAAATAACATCATGGCTTCTATCATTTGAGTTTTCTTTTCTTTCTTTTGTTTATTCGATGTCCTGAGTTTCTGATCCATTTATCTTTTTGGTCTCAACAACTTGCACAGAAGAGCTGCGTTTCTTCAGCAAGGCAGCGGAGAATCTACTAACTCTTATATATCAACATGCTGAGATTTCCATCATCGGGCCTTGTGCAAACTGTCCCACAGAGACGCACTTCCTTTTTTCTCTTTCCAAACTGAGAAAATCATGCTTCGTAACCAGTTCAAGCACTACATTCTTAGTCATGTTCATAAAGGTAAGCATCCTCCCGGAGCTTTAACTTTGTTTTCATTGCATCGAGTGACTGCGATGGTTGTCTGAGAAGTAATGACGCCAAAATAAATTAAACAGAACATAGCACACACTGCAGCTATAATGCAACAACACAATGAGGCTACTGTGTTAATACAAATTCTACTTTTTTTCCACAAAACCTTGGCTCATACTGAGCTCTTCTTACAACACCTAGATCATTCATGATCCATGTTAGCAACCTGGGAGTATCTGAGACAATTGAATCAGCTTTAAGGAGAGGGGATTTGGAAACCATTTACATTTGTTTCAAATAATTGCATTCTGCTTAAATCAATATGATATTACTAATGAAATTGAAAGGTATTATACACCAAGCCGATGAATCAAGAAGAAAGGGAAGGCTCATAGAGTGGAACAACTAGGCAGCGTGCAACTCAATTAAAGCAAAAAAAAAAAAATGTATTCACGATTGTTTGAATTTTAAAAATGTTTTTGAAAACATTTGAATTTTTTTATTTTTTTATTTAAATTAATATTTTTAGATATTTTCTAATTATTTTAATGTGTTGATATCAAAAATAATTTTTAAAAAATAAAAAATATTATTTTAATATATTTTAAAAAAACAGTTACAACATTTTTTGTACAATTTACATTGAGCCCGAGTCCCAACCTCCCGTAAAATTAACAGGAAACAACATTTTTCTTTATTTTATAGTGTAATGTGATATAAATTATTGATGGGCAATGACAATGCATATATGCATGTTACCTCTTTTTTCTTCTTCTTTTTGTACAATGAGAGTTCAGTGAGTACCAAACCAAGTGTGTAGTTTAATACAGAGAGAGTGTTTAATTTGAGCTTTTAAGTGAAATATTGTATGAGAAATATTGTATGAGGTTTGTTTTGTTGTATATGCTAAATCAATTAGTTATTTATGGTATTGACTTTCTACATATAAATATATTTGATTTATTAATAAAAATTTATTTATCTTTAATATTTATCAAATATTTTATTAATAAATCTAGAATAAAAATAAAGTCCTTGAAACAAAATATTTTGCAAAAAATATTATAAAGTTATTATAATTATGAGATTTTTATTGCATCAAAACATTGTTTCTAAATATTTTTAATCAATGCTCTATTAAGACTAAATATTAATTAAAGCTACATTAAATATGAAGATAAAGGTTACAAGATCATCATAGATAATGGAAGTTACATTAATGCAATATCTTTCGGTAGTGTAAACCGTTTAGGTTTAAAATTTGTTCCTCGCCTTAAACCATATAGTATATCATGTGCTAACAACACCTCGATAGCAATTAAGAAGAAATGTCTTTTTCCTATAAAGTTTGTAAACGGCCATAATAAAATTTAATGTGATGTGATTCTCATAGATATAGGACATGTCATTTTAGGTAGGTCTTGGTTATATAATTTAAATGTTATCATATTTGATCAATCTAATTCTTGTTCATTCACTTTTCAAAGTAAAATGATCAAACTTATTGGATTTCTACTAAGGCCCAATAACGGGGGACAAAAGAAGAAAAAGGTGAAAGAAAATGGACTTGACATAATAAGTTTTAAGAAGTTTGAGAATGAGGTTCATGAGGAGTCAATTGTATTTGCTGTAGTTGCCAAGAAGATTGTAGAAAACTCTTTAAATGAGCCACTAAAGAGGTAAATGCAGTGTTGAAACAGTTTCAATATATGTTTTTCTCTCAACTCCATAATGTCTTATCTCTTATGCGTGACATTCAACATGCCATAAATTATCCCTAGTGCTAAATTGTTGAATTTGCCTTGCTATAGGATGAATCCCAGTGAATTGTTGAATTGCAAAGGCAAGCAAATGAGCTTTTACAAAAGGGTTTCATAAGAGATAGCTTAAGTCTTGTGCAGTATATGTCCTTTCAACACCCAAGAAAGATAGTTTTTACAGGATGTGTGTGGATACTAAGAGTGTGTTTGGTATTGCGGTAGATGTTGTAATTGTGGTTTGAAAAAAGTTGTTTTATAAAAAGTACTTTTAGTTGAGGTTGGTTTGAAAAAATAAGTGTTTAGTTAAAATTGTGGTTGAAATTGAGGTTGAAGAAAAAGTAGTTTAATGTGTTTGGTTAAGAATGCTTTTGAAATTGAGGTTATAAAATAATTTAAAAAAATATATATTAATATTATTGGTTTTAAATTTAAATATTGTAGAATTAATTACTCCTATTACATCATGAAATAAATAATACTTCATATAAAATATTTTTTATTATCCCATCAAACTATTTGCAATTCCATCTCGTACAAAATCCATACATGAAGGCCGCTGTGATCCTTGATTAGTTGAGCGAGGTACAATATCAGATAAAAAATCATCTAAAATGAAATTGGGATTGCGATCATACTAAAAAAAAACCTCATCATCTTGCTTCTCTGAAACCTAAAGCACAATTCTCTCAAGAAATCAAGATCACCAACAGATAAAACTACACACAAGAAGACAGTTTACCGAAATCTTGAAATCCGCCAACACTACCAAGAAAACTGATCAACAAAGTGTAAGGAAAACACAACAAGTTTGAATGGCAAATTAACAACAAAAAGAGCCCCATATGAGATAAATAAAAAACAAAATTGATCCATAAATCGGATACAAAATCTCGAAATCAGTACTCAAAACCCAAAATGGCAACTACATAATTTCTTTAACAGACAATTTCCCTTAAAAAATCAAGATTTCATAAACAAGTTTCCAGCACTGTTGTGCTTCCTACAAACCGAAACAATGGAGACTACTCGACACAAATGATTTCGGTGAAGGTGATCTGATCTTCGCTTCACAACAAAAGGGACAGCAGGGAACAATGACGAACATTGTCTCTAGCATCAATCTTCGTCCAAATCAAGGGAACAAGGGGGAAGGGAACAAAGGAGACAAGCTTGGGTTGGGAAAATGTTGTGTTAAAATCTTTCGTTTGACAGGAGAAGGGACAGAGGGGAACAAGATGGAACATTGTCTCTAGCGTCAATCTTCATCAATCTCGTCCAGATCAGTAACAGAGGGGAAGGGAATAGAGCTTAAGCTCGGGCAAGGAAAGTTTTTTGGCAAGGAAAGTTTTTTTACAAGAAAAAAAGTGTCCGTCAAAAGTGTATGGCATGGAGTGAAAAGCAGGTGTTACTTGCTTTTCCAAAACTGAGGTCCAACCTCAATTTTTGATGGGGCCATGTTAAATAAAAAGTGTGGTTGAAAATAACCAAACATCTCGGTCCTGCTTTTTTTATTAACCGTAGCCGCAGCGGCAGCCACAGTGCCAAACGACATCTAAAGCTACTAATAGGGTTACTATCAAGTAATGTTTCCTTATTTTTAGGTTAGATGACATGTTGGATATGATGGTAAGAGCCTAAATTTTCTCTAATACTGATTTAAAGAGTGGGTATTATTATATTAGAATCTGTTTTGGAGATGAATGAAAAATTATATTTAAGACTAAAAATAAATTATATAAGTGGAATGGTAACTTATGTTTTTTGATCATTCCAATACACTAAATATTTTTATAAGAGCGATGACATAAATGTCTAGGTCTTTCATTGAAAAAATTTTATGGTGTATTTTGATGATATTTTTATTTATAGTAAAATCAAAAAATAATTAAACTATTTACTTAACGCATAGAAGCTAATGCTTGTCCGAATTTAGATGTTTGAATTTAGGTGTTTGTTAACCCTTAATAATGATTCATTAAAACCATTTACTCAACAATATTTGTAATAAAAGATTAAAACTTTTTGTATGAGGGGGGACAAGATTGCAACTTATTTAATCATTACAACAATTTTTTCTAACAACATTTTCAAATTAATGGGATGCTTAATATAAAGTGATCCTTTACATAAGACATTATCTTAGACTATCATAGTTAGTTTCTTTTACAATTAGAATATTTAACATTGGACTTTAGCATCGCTGTCGTATCAAAGATCTATTAAATACAGCAATTCCAAATACCAGGTAAGTACATTAAACAAAGCCTCACAAATTATCAAATGTAAATAATAAAAATAAATATATTTTTAGGACACATCAGGATTACAACGTCCACCAAGAGAATTTCCCTGCAAAGCCTGATTCAAATGCACTGACAAAGCATAATTATTAACTTCAAGCATCCGAACCTTCTCCTGATAATGTTCGACCATCTCCTTGAACTGCTTCAATTCTTTCTCCTTCTCTTCCCCTTCCTTCAGCATCTCATGCTGGATCACCACAGCGCGCTTCAGCACTCCATTCTCCTGGCACAAAGCTTCAACCCTTTCCTTCAATGCATGATTCTCTGTTTCAAAACCCCTCGCCGCCTCTTCGGTCACCTGATCGCTAATTACTTTCTGCAGCATCTCAAGAACTCTCCCTGCGCGTGATTTTGCGTCGTCCACGCTTGTTGCGCTCGTCATCTCTTTCACTAGCAGGTCCACCCATTGTTCACCACTAGCAGGAACAGGATTTTTGGGAACTTGGTTTTCTTTTGGAGGTGGTTGTGGTGGCCGGATGCCAGGCGGAGAGGTGCAGCGGATACGTTTTAGAAGCGAGATGGAGGAGATTTCGTCTTCGAAGAAGTATGATCTTTTGGTACCACAGACTGCAGCAGAAGCCATTGATCGAAGGATTAAAGAATCGCAAATTAGTTTTGTGTAACAGGGAGAAATAGGGTTTTTGTGTTTGGCGGAGAGGGAAGGGAGATTTGGTTTCGGGGGCAAGTCAGGGACTTATATAGAGAGGAGATTCCTTCAGGGAGAAGGAGATGTAACCGCCAATGTTTTTATTGTGTACATATAAATCTTTAATTTTGTAAATTCAATTATTTTTCCAATATGTAATCTCTTTTATTTATTTTTCCCATTTATTTTATATTTTAAAGTAAATTGAAATAATTATTCTATTTTATTTTTAAAAAAATTAATATCAACATATCAAAATAATTTTAAAATTAAATTTTAATTAAAAAAATAAATTTTTTTAAAAAATACCATTTAGAAATCAATACCAAATGACCTATAAATCATGTCTCAGGTCTAGTTAAAAATAATTAAATTATTTAAAATGATTTTTGAACAAAGAAGTTGTTAAGATTTCTTTTTTAAAAAGTAGTATTGATAAGAATATTGTTCATTTCTTTTTCTTTTTCTTTTTCTTTTTCTTTTTCTTTTGAATTAAACAAAGAAATATTTTCCTCCTTTTACTTTTGGAAAAAATCTAGCAAGACCGAATTTTCGCGGAAAGGAGAAATAGTTAACTAGAAAACAAAATCTAAAGTCTCGAGAGGGTTATGGCTTGAAGACAGCCACAAGGACAAAAGACGGTAGCCACATAAATGATGAAACACAACCCCAGATATTTAAATGCTGCTTTTGGTCTTTCCAAAATGTGATTTGCTTCTTAAAATCCAGAGTTTTTAAAGAATTAGTTTGTTTCAATGTCTTCTTCATCATGTTCTTTGTCACCTTCATTAAGGTCAAGGCTATTCAATTCCTCTGCTACAAGGTTTCTTGTACCATCAGCAAGACAAAATCAGTACAGTAAGTTTATTTTGTTTTAAAATGTTCATTTCGTTTCTGGGTTTTTATTGAATTCCTCTTTCTCTCTTTCTTTTGGCTTGAAGGAAGCAGATGTGAAATGAACAGGAGAAGTTTTGCTTTCAGAGGAATTCTGGCTTCTGGGGTTTCAGTCACGGGCTCTTCTTTAGCCACAGAGCCTACTCAAGGTCAGTTTTATTTTTTTACCATCCAGCTGTGCTTGCTTAAGTATAAAGTTTTTTTTTTTTGTCTTCTTTTCTTTGGGGATAGGGATGGAGAGATTGCCATTCAAGCCTGAGGGATATAATTTTTGGACATGGCGGGGTCACAAAATACATTATGTGGTACAAGGAGAAGGGCTTCCTATTGTTCTCATTCATGGTTTTGGTGCTTCTGCATATCATTGGAGGTATTTTATTCTTAGATTCTATCATCTGTTTTAAGGAATGAGACCCATCTTTCCCCGATGCTCTTTTGGAGAACATTTAGTTAAGGAAACAAACAAAGTTTTGTGTATCTAGTCAAGAGATGCTAATGCTGTTATTTAATTTATGTTTATCATGATCGATCATTTGGTGGAAACAAAACTCAATCAGACAATGGATTTTGTTTTAAAGCATGTGATCTCTTCTTCTTTTTCTGAATCCTATCTTTTTTGCATTATAGTTGTTGCTAATTGAAAATTAGAAGAATAATGCTGCTATTGTATCAAATGGTTGTGAATTTTGTCCGGGCTGAGATGCAATGGATGTTTGTTTACATATTTATTCCTTGGTTATAGTGAAAGTCTTGTTCTACCTGACAAAGTTATCATCTTTGCAATGTCCTCAGATACAACATACCTGAATTGGCCAAAAAGTATAAGGTTTATGCAGTAGACTTGCTGGGGTTTGGATGGAGTGAGAAAGCACTTATTGAGTATGATGCCATGGTGTGGAGGGATCAAGTAGTGGATTTCTTGAAGGAGATAGTGAAAGAGCCAGCTGTTATAGTAGGAAACAGGTATAGCAAATAAAATGCACTGTTTTTTATTATATTGTCTATTTGAGTGTATGTGATTAAAACATGTATTGCGGAAGAAAAATGTTTATTTTCTTTATGTTTTTGGCTTTATATAACCCGTGTTGAATTTTCAGCCTTGGAGGCTTTACTGCTTTGGTTGCAGCAGTGGGCTTTCCTGATCAAGTTGTTGGGCTTGCACTCCTAAATTCTGCTGGTCAGTTTGGGAATCCAAATGAAAAAATGGATGAGTCTGATGAATCAATCTTGCAGAAATTTGTATTGAAGCCCCTGAAGGAAGTTTTCCAGCGTGTAGTTCTTGGATTTTTGTTTTGGCAAGCAAAGCAGCCAGCTCGCATTGAATCTGTTCTAAAGAGTGTAAGTTTCTTGCTCCTTGATTTGTTAACTAGGACTTCTCATTTAAAGGCATATGAGAAAAATTATGAGTGTTAAATTGTTTGTATCACCGAGCAGGAACACTGTTGTATATCCATGATCACTGCCTTGCTGCCTGAAATTGATTTTGAAATGTGCTTATTTTAAATCATGGAATGGATGAATTTGCATCCTTGTGAATTTTGATTACCATGTAGAACACCAACTAGTAGGATTACCTGCTGTTTCATCGAGGCCAAAATCCCGAGGTTTGTAAACTTTGTTATAGCACTGCTAAGATTGTCTCCTGCCTTCAACTTGAACTGAGATAGAGTTTTATTTTCTCTTTTGTGTTTCCTTTTAACAAGTATGGTGGATCTGGTTTTTATGAATTTTGAAGTGGTTGCTCCTTCTAGGGATGTCAACCAAGGCGCCAACCGCGCCTATTAGATCTTTATCCATCCCTGTCAGTTATACGATACACATGGATGGTTTTTGAAAAATTTGAGTCTGCAAACATGTCCATACTAACGTAGTATGTCACTTTTGACTTCTCAAATCATCATATTCTCTAACGTGCATGCTATTCTTGCTAATTTTATGATTTCTTTAGCTAACAGAAACTTCTATGTCGCTTGGCAGGTTTATATAAATACCTCTAATGTAGACGACTACCTTGTGGAATCAATTACCATGCCAGCAGCTGATCCAAACGCTGGAGAAGTTTATTATAGGTGCATATACGAGTCTAACGTCCTTTTATTAAATAAAACATCCCCTTTGGTTTCGAAATTATATTTTAAAAACATTTCCTTGCTGACTATTAGCAAGACTATTAGCAATTACATTTGCAAGACAAGTCCTATAGATGCCGGAGCCAGTGCTTAATTTTAACTTAAAATTGCTCTTTGACTATTTACTCAACTACTATCAACGTTCTTCTTTCTTCAGATTGATGACTCGATTCATGCTGAATCAAAGCAAGTACACGTTAAACAGTGCATTGAGTGAACTTAGATGCCCACTGCTATTGCTCTGGGGTGACTTAGACCCATGGGTAGGTCCTGCAAAGGCCAATCGAATCAAAGAGTTCTACCCAAATACAACTCTTGTAAACTTAAAGGCTGGTCACTGCCCGCACGATGAAGTTCCAGAGCTTGTTAATAAATCCTTAATGGATTGGTTGTCATCTCTAAAACCTGAAGCCTCCCTGCAGACATTGTAAAAGTAACAAATTTTGCAGCCCCAGTTCTAACATCTGCTTCAAGCTAGTACTTGTAATGTAATTATACTTTCATTAATTAAAGTTCTTGATTAAAGCTGACTTTATGTGTGAAGTTCATAGGACTTGGTTTTTACAGGCTGGTTTGGATAACAAACAGAGTCATTACCATAACATATTCGAGCAAGCTGTTACTTAAGCTACTCTTTAATTGTTTTCTCCTGCAAGTAGATGAGTGGGATCCTATGGCCCAGAAAAAATCGTTAATGATTCAAATCATGCTTAAACATCATAAATATGTTGTATAAAAAACCAGAAACATTGGATTCCCATTTATCACCAGCTACAACACAGTGTGTGCTCTGATAACTCGAGGGATAAAACAAAATCACTCTTTGCTTTACCTAGTTTCTAGGGATAGGAGTGAAGATGAGACAACAAAAAAAAAAAGCCATTTGGTTACTGCATCTGATAGTGAAGTGCATTGTACAGTTTCCCAATGCCAGAATTCTGACAGGTAGTTATGGATAAGGAGTATGATCCAAATTGATGTGACAATAATGGGTTAAGTTTGTGCAGATAAAACCAAAGATAACTTTCATCACTTTCATCAATTAATCCAAACAGAGTTAACCTGATGGAGATTCATCAGAAAATAGAGAATATGTTTCGACATATTATCAGTATCATTCAGATTCTCCATTGTGGGACACAACCCTATATCCAAAAGCGTCCAGGTTTGGAAACATTTCCTAATGTTTTCTTTAGTTTTGAATGGTGTTTTAAGTTGAAGTATTTCGAAGTACAAACTAGTTCAATTAGCAAAATGTTGTTGCATTCTTAAGGAAATCCTAAAAGAGTGTGAAATAAGCGAAGGGTGGAGGTTGCAGAATTGAAATGGATTTGAATTTTGTTCCCTATTCTAGACAAAGAAAATTCTGCTATCTCAGCAGCTCAAGTCCACGCTCCTTCCAGAGATCCATAATTCTTCTCGTCCAGCAGCCAGCCACAGACTAAAATGACAAAAGAA
The DNA here is from genome assembly GCF_951802175.1 of Populus nigra. NCBI lineage: Eukaryota > Viridiplantae > Streptophyta > Magnoliopsida > Malpighiales > Salicaceae > Populus > Populus nigra. Next base: position 14,833,324 of record NC_084856.1, read on the forward strand.
AAAGAGGACAAAAGGGCAAAACATGCTGGTTGGCAAGCTTAGATTTTACAGGAAGCAAAACAAAAGATCCTAGGGTGTAAATTGCTGGAAAAACCCTGAAATAGAACGCCACCAAGCATTGTCGTTACCGATGTTTCAGCTTTGCAATCATCGTATTTTAAACTGAAGCATCTTTCTGCATTCCTTAGTTTCAGTCTCCTTCTTAGATTCCATACCTTTTTATTTACCTCAGCTTCGAAATTCTTCTTGTTCTTAGGAATCTCACACTTTTCTTGATTCCTATACTTTCCCAAGGCTATTTGGAAGAGAGACATTTTCTCCTCTCTTTTTTTTTCAATCTGAAAGCTCCTGAATTCTTACTCGAATACTGGGCTCAATGGAGAATGGTTCGACTCGATATAGAGCCCCTCATCCTCAACTTGTTAATGTCCTGAAGCAAAGGCGAAGTGGTTACGAGCCATCAGATACAGAAACTGATTGGCAAGACAGTCCAATGCGTGATCGAAATAACAAAAATGGAGCTTTTGGTTCTGGGAGTCCAATTCAGTTGGATTTACCAAGAAACATCAGCCCTTTGAAGAACAGCAGGAGACATTCTTCAAGATATGATGATTATTCTACAAAGGACTCTGTTTCCAGTCCGCCTCGAAGGAGGCACAGCAGCAAGTCACCCTACAAGACACAAAGAGATGATGATGGCGCTGAACCTATGCCAAATCAGAGAAATGCCAATCCCATGTTGAGAACTGAGTCCGGAAGACAAGTTTCCCCTTTTAAGGAACAGAGTGATGAGGGTGGTGCTGTTTCACCTGAATCCAGCCAGAGAAATGTTAGTCCCTTGACAAAACCAGACCAGAGAAGACAAGCTTCTCCGTACAAGGTAAAAAGAGAGGATCGTGGTGCTGTTTCACCCAAATTCAGTAAGAGAAATGTTAGTCCCTTGTCAAAACCAGAACAGGGAAGACAAATTTCTCCTTATAAACCCCGGAGGAAAAATCAAAGAACACCTACTAGAGAAGAAAGGAGCACTCACTCGCAATTTGACGAAGACAGTAGATTAAGTGAGAGACTAAACGCTAGTCGTAGAATGACAACTGCACCAAGACAAAGGACCTGGGGCAAGGAACAGGAAAACAACCATGGTCATAAAGAGCAAAAAGGGGGAAGAAGCCCATCGCCTTTGTCAAGGAGTATGATCCGTGGACAAAGGGAAAGGGAAGTTTCTCATACAAAAGCACCTTCTGTTGGTGAACTGAATGAGATGGTTGCTAACATCAAGCTTTCTAAAGGTTCTATGCTTAATGCTCCGAATTTTGAAAGCACGGAATCTATTCCACCTGGTGATATCTTCTTTTCTGTCGACCAGACAACCTTGGCGATGCAGAAGAATGCCATAGTAAAGGACAACAATGTAACCAATTTGTACCCAAGGCCCACAATGTTTCCCCACATGGATTCTGCTCTTCTTCAGCGTAATAAAGCAAATGCTAATATCAATCATAACTCACGGAGAACTTCGACAACTTCTGGTTCACGAATGACTATGACTTCCGCCTCTTCAGCAAGTAGGCGGAGTAGTAGCAAGCTTACCAGTGACGATAGCAAGATGAGTGATGCAAGAGGTAGAACAAGTGGAAGCTTGAAAAAGTTCACAGCAAATAGAAAGAAGAAGCAATCAGAAGCTTGGTTTTCATGTGTGAGGAAGGGGCCGTGCAAGACCTCAAAATCACCTGAAAAAAAACGTTTTGATGAAACATCATTCATTGAGAAGGCGTTTGTGGTTGAGAGCTTGAGACAGTTTTGGGCCGATAAGCATCAACCTGATTCATTTAATGGATTTACATGCCACAAACATGAAGCTCAAATTCTCAGTCAACTAGTAAGCTATTTCAAGATTGAGTGGCAATTTTTTACTCTTATCTGCTCAACTCTAGATAAATACGTAGGCTTCTGCAAACTGCTTTATCAACTATTTCATGTCATTCAATGTTCCTAGTCTATCCTGCCAGCAGGCCTTATTAACACACTCCATGTATAACCATAGGTATCACATGACAGCATTCCTCACATTTTGTTGAAAGGACCACCCGGTTCTGGTAAAAAAGCGCTAGCACTGGCTCTGATTGGCGAAATATTTGGTGATGCATGTTGGAATGTATGTCCTTGGTTATCAGATGCAATAACATTAATGATCTTTCTCTCTTTAGCAGTACTTTTGGATGCTTAAGATAACTTAATTCACTTTTTTCTTGCAGAAAACACATGATTTAAGATATTTCCAGGTTCAGGTATGCGAGTATTCTTACAGATTTGTCATCTCATCTTCTTGAAGTCTTTGAGATATCAGCAGAACTGAGATTTTTTAAAAGCTCAATATCTCTTTATTATTATTTAAATTTTTAAAAAAACGCTGGCGGAATATTGAAGATTCATCGGTTATATTTAACTTCTTTTCAACTTTTGGAGAACTTTGAGATCCAATGTTTTACACTTTCTTGTGAAACAGGAACAAAGGGTAGCAGCACAAGTAGCAATTTCAATAGCATCCAGTGCTCACCATGTAGAGATCAATGTAAATTCGGAACCAAATGCTAAATATGCATTAATGGGTTTAGTGAAGGAAATAAGCAACACTTATGCTATTAACCCTGAAGTTAGCGAGGCCAATTTTAAGCCAGACTATAAAGGTGAACTCTTTAAACATGAGCATGATTGCCTTCCTGATGAACCGTTCCACTCATTTACTTGAATCTAACACTTATGTGTTCTTTATTTCAGTATTAATTCTTTATGAGGTTGACAAAGCACCAGATAACATACAGCATTTGATAAAATGGATCATGGACTGTTACACAGATTCTTGTAAGCTCATACTCTGCTGTGAAGATGATTCAGACATCCCAGAAACCGTAAAAAATAGCTGCAAAGTCTTAAAAGTCGATGCTCCTGTAACCCACGAGGTAAGAATGTTCCTATTAGAATCACTGTATTCACTGCTTGGACGAAATAATGTTATATAAATACAGTGCAAAGTTTAAAACTAAGATTTTTAAGCCCCCTTAGTCATGGCCTTGATCAATACTTGAAATGTGACCTTGGTCCTACTGAATTAGTCTTGCTCAAATTAGACCTTAATGAAAAATCTATCTTAACTCTCATTTCTTGATTCAACTTCTTTCCCAGATCATGGAAGTTCTCATCCAAATTGCAAGGAAAGAAGAGTTTGATCTACCGATGAACTTTGCTTCTAAGATCGCTGCCAAATCGAAGCAGAACGTGAGAAAAGCAATCATGGCTCTTGAAGCCTGCAAAGCACACAAGTAAGGATTTGAACAAATGGACATACTCAACTTCCAATAAATATGGATCAAAAGATGGCAGTGATAATTAGTAATTACCAATAAACAATTTTTTATGGCAATCTTCTTCTGCAGCTATCCTTTTTCTGATGATCAGCCAATTCCATTTGGATGGGAAGAGGTTTTGGTTGAACTTGCAACAGAAATCCTGACTGATCCCTCACCTAATAAGTACGTCTTCTTTTCTTTTGTTCTATTTTCCTTTCTTATTTGAAAATGGTGAGGAGAATCACTGTAGGTGTGTAGAAGAATTGTTTTGGATGAAAATCTAACTGGGTAGCAATCAGATATTACCATACTCGGTTTTTCCTGATAAAACACTAATGATCATGTCTTTCATTTATGGATTTCACAGGCTATTTTCTGTACGGGGAAAGTTTCAAAAGCTTCTCATGGATTTTGTTCACCCCAAACTCGTTCTCCTGGTGATACATTTGATATCTCTCAGCTTTCATTTCATGATTACTACCAATAGTTTTCTTTTACAACAAGTAAACGATTCCGATAGAGCTGCATTTCCAACTGACAGAAATTGGTAGAGCTATTCTTGAAGGGAGTGGACGCTAATTCAAAACGGGAGCTTTATTATTGGCATGCTTATTATGTAAGCTCTCTTTTACCCCTTTTCTTGTCCTTTATCTTTTAGTTTCCAGCCAAGTGGAGTGGTGTCCTCAGGCTTGCTTTGGTGCACCAAGACAAAGTCCAACTTTGTAGTACGGCCTTGTCAACAAACTGAACAAAAAGCAGCTATTGTTTATAGGATAAGAGGCTCCCTACAGGAACAACTGCTCTGCTCAAGCTGGAAGGTAAAATGGACAAACCAATCTAACAGAATAATCATTACTAGTTATTCACGCAAGAAGATTATGCGATTCATCGAAGCAATGATGCTTAGCACCATTTTCAACTCAATATCCAAATGAAAATATATGCTCTAAGCACTTGGATAGTTCATAGCCTGATCATGCACTTATTCTGCAGAATTTGTGGCCAAATTCATTAGCATGTACAGGAAGAGCTCTGGCAATAGTCAGTACGTGCAGTGAAGCTGGTTTTTGAAAGTCCTTAGCCACAGACTGAAGTGCCATATTATGGTGCCGCTGTTATGGATGCTAATGCAACTTGAAGTTCAGATCTTCTGCCCCCGATGGATTAGCCCCTCCAAATACATTGCTTTATTTTGCTTGATTATAACATGAAAGAACACCAATTTCTGTACACAATGTCTGTTGTGTGTATTGGTTTGATAAAAGATGATCCAGAAGAACTGCTTGATAATCATGCAGCAATCATCCCTGGACAATGGTTGTACAAGTGCCTCAAAAAGGTAAGGGCATAAGAAAAAATAAGCATTTCAAAAGCCAAGGACTGCCATTTTATTAAGCTTTTACCTGAGAATCCCTAGCCAGAAATGGGCACTTTATCTCCATAAAAAAGGTCCATAAAATTGGTATCCATTCACTCACCTTTGATTGAGATTTTGTTGAAAATTATACTCAACAAGAATATAATATGAAACATTAACTTTTTTAAAAAAAATTAAAGATAAATAATAAACTAATCCCAATAAATTCTTGATTATCATATTTTTAAAAAAACCTAAAAATCTTTAATTTTATATTAAAAGATTACAAGATTTTCTTATAAGTTATACAGTGAAGTGAAGAGTTGAAGAATTCAAATTGAACTCAAGTTTAAGCCACACATAAATTTGGGGTCTTGATTTACTATAAGATAATCTTTAGACCCATAAAAATTATTTTTTTAGCTATTCAATGAACAAATTGTACGGACAGTTATATTTCTCTATCTGAATAGTTTTAATTTTAATGGAAAAATGATGTTTTTAAAGGTAAATAATTGTTAGATTATTTTTATTGCATGTAATTAAAGCTGGTAAATAACGAGAATTAATTCTATTTGGCTTCAAATTCCAATACACAGTACGGTGATTTTAGTTTAGTATTTTATGTTTTAAATATAATACTTTGTTTTGTATGTGTTAATATACATATTATGATCTTGATTTAATTATAATTTTGAATATTTTACTATATGCTTCATATGTATGCTAAAAAATTATTTTAATTTAATTATAAATTTAAATACTTTACTAAAGTATTTTATAAAGCAGCAATCGCTATCGTATTTTTAAATATTTTTTTAATATGTTTTTATTCAATTTTTACTTTTAAAATCTATATTTGTTTTATTTGGAAGTAATTAGTAACAATATCCAATTTTTAAATAGCAAATCTTATTATCATTGCAAAAACTAGCTTTATTACAACAATTTAATTGTTTAGAGTTCGAATAAAATAATTTATTGATAACACAATGTTCTAACTAGCTTTGCAAGTAAAGATTTGTGCTTGCAATGGAAGACTTAGATCTTAGTCTCTCTCATTTTTATTTTTTATTTTTTATTTTAAAAAAACAAAAATCTTTAGTCTAAAGTACATTAAACAAATAAGAAGTTGTGTTCACATTGTAAGAGATAGGATAAAAATAAATATAAAATAAAATATTGGCGTATTAAACAAAAACGATGTCGTGTGCATTCTAAAAGCCTTAACTACCCAGCAAAATGCAACACGTGGCAAGATCACGAAAAGTTAAAAAAAAAAAACACTGCTGGAAAGTGATTGGTAGACAAGATGGCACTCGTGTAGTGCACACGCAGGGAGTCTTTTGCACAGCGTTTTGAAGGGTAGTCAGTGTCTGCTCCTCCGCCTCCTCGCATTTCTCGGTCTCTACAGTTGTTCTCATTTCTTTCTCCACTTCTTCTTCTTCTTCCAATGCTATTTTAATACTAATAATAATAATAATATTTCTTTCAATTGAAGAAAATAAATCAAAATCTGATCAGGCAGAAGATTAGATGGGGACATTAGGGAGAGCAATCTACAGCGTAGGATTCTGGATCCGTGAAACCGGTCAAGCACTTGATCGCCTTGGTTGCCGGCTTCAAGGAAACTACTACTTCCAAGAACAACGTGAGCACGATTCAGTTTTTTACATTTATATTTTTAGTCTATATTAGAGCGATTTATTTGTTTATTTATTTTTACATATAGTAGATTCAGAAATGGGTATATGGTTTGTAATCTCTATTCTTTGATTAAATAGTATCTAGGCATCGGACGCTCATGAATGTATTTGATAAAGCTCCTGTTGTTGAAAAGGATGCGTTTGTAGCCCCTAGTGCATCTATAACTGGCAATGTTCATGTGGGAAGAGGTTCTTCCATTTGGTACGGCTGTGTTTTGAGAGGTAAGATGGGCAACTTATTTTTTGCCTAGCATTTTTTATCCATCACAATAGAAATCCCCCCCCCCCCCTTTTCCGACCTTATTTCACTTCTCATTGATATTTGATTGTTGTTATTTTTAGATATAATGACTCCAAGTTAGAAGTGATAGCTTCGTTCCGTAGGGTATTAACCACATGAATTTAGTGAAAGTTAAAGCTTGATATGGGGGCTTAACTCAACAAGATGCTCTAGTTTAAATGATTGCATATTTAGGTGTTGAGATATAGATGAATAACCTCGTGTTCACGGAAGAGCGTGGTCTGCTTTTGTGTATCATATATTGCTGATTCTTGCCCAACCGTGGCTCCATCCGTGCAGGTGATGTTAACAGCATCAGTGTTGGGTCTGGAACCAATATACAAGATAATTCTCTTGTTCATGTTGCAAAGTCTAACTTAAGTGGAAAGGTTTTACCAACCATCATTGGGGATAATGTTTCTGTTGGTAAGTCATGCTCGGTCACATTCTGAATGTAAATATCATAGTCCTGCTAAGGGCGTCTCAATCAAGGATCTTGGTTTATGATTACAAACTTCAAATGGACAGGTCATAGTGCTGTTTTACATGGATGCACTGTTGAGGATGAAGCATTTGTTGGTACGGGTGCAACCCTGCTAGATGGGGTATGTGTTGAGAAACATGCCATGGTTGCTGCTGGAGCTCTTGTGAGGCAGAATACTAGGATTCCCTCTGGGGAGGTGTGTGAAATTCTCATTGATTTTCTTGATTGTTTTCCCCTAAAGCCTGCAAACTCTTATCCAATTTCAATTCCTGTTTCTATGGGATTTATGTTTGACATAAAGTATGGCTAAGCAATACAAAATTTGAGTTCCTTGTCATTTGATGTTTAATTTTATTGTTTGTATGGTAAATTGTCACTTTGAAACCTTCGGGTTGACAACGGCAATCATTATTTTGGTTTTATTGATTATGAAGTTTTCTAATTTCTTGGCATAAATGGTATCTAGTGGGAGATAGAAACAGCAAGCGTGTTTTTTCTAGTAAGATAAATTTCTAATCTTTTGGTTACTCTGGTGAGTAATCAGTTTTGTTTTCTCCCTATTTCTGTTGCTGAAGTAATTGTGCGTCAAGGGTCACATATGCAAATGCTTCTCAGTTGAATGTTTCAAAATACTTAAATATTTTGAAGAACCTTCCATGCAGCTACTTCGGCTTGGACTTCTGTATTTTATTTTAATTGTGATATTATGTTGATGTGGCCATTGTACACATATTGTTTAGTCAAGTGGAAGGGTTGCCTGTGGATTAGAGCCAAAAATACCTCATTATATGTGATTCTTATTGTACTCTTTTTTTCATTATATCGCTTAGATGAGATGTTGATTACTGGTCAAGTGATCTCTTTGCTGTCAGGTGTGGGGAGGCAATCCAGCTAAGTTCCTGAGGAAGCTCACAGAAGAAGAGATGGCCTTCATCTCCCAATCAGCATTAAATTATGCCAATTTGGCACAAGTTCACGCAGCAGAAAATGCCAAGGGCTTTGATGAAATTGAGTTTGAGAAGGTGCTCCACAAGAAATTCGCTCGCCGTGATGAAGAATACGATTCAATGCTTGGAGTTGTTCGGGAAACACCTCCAGAGCTTATTCTTCCCAGTAATATGATGCCAGACAAAATGCCAAAAGCTGCTTGAAGTTTGGTTATTCCATTGAAGGTTTGTCCTCGTGAGATTCATGTCAACGGATAGTTTGTTATGTGGGGGTTTAAAGAGAAGGCTTCTTTTCATTCCAATAATTTTGGGGGTTGAAGTGCTAAGGTCAAATTATACTGCATATTTCAGGCGTTTGGCCATGCTCATCCTCTTTGTTTTTGAGACTTGAGTTTCTTATCCTTGAGAGAGAGAAAGAAAGATCAACAGAACACCTTCCGGACCTTATCAAGAAAGCCCTCATGTATTTGTACTTGCAGACCGTAATTGCTTTGCATATGTTAACCAGAAATAAAGAATGTGGAATCAGGTGCTTTTGGTCCTGCTTTTCGATTCTAGGGTAGTTCTTTCCACCTCCTTTTGGATAGAGTTGCTGTGAAATTAACAAAAAGGGAATCACCCTCGACAGCAAATTAAACTTGCTGCTTCCAGGAGGGGGTTATTGTTAATGGCAGAATGAATTTGACATCATCTGTGTTCATAATGGACCCGTTCATGATGGCAAACCAGTTAATAGCTAGGGAAATGATGATTGGTTCCTTGCATGATTACAAATAAGGCAATATGTTAAGAAAATGCCTCGGACTGAAATAAATAAATAAATTACTGCTACCATTACCTCCTGTTTGAGGGTGTTTTAACCTGTTGGGTTGGGTCACCCTCAGGGTTCAGTTCAGTAACGCAGTTGGGCTTGGGGTCTTCGACCTTGGAATCTAACTTCTACTTAAGCCCCGCTTATTCTCAGTTTATGGTTGCCAGTTGCCACACCTGTCTGGTTTTGGTTTTAAATGGTACAAATTTGCTTTAAAATATATTAAAATAATATTTTTTAATTTTTAAGATTTATTTTTAATATTAATACATTAAAATAATTTTAAAAAATAAATATTATTAATTTAAAATAAAAAAATATTTTAAAAACATTAAAAACAAACAGGCTATAATATGTCACTCGTGGTGTCATAATAGGTGTCAAGAAAAAGAATATATATCTATTTGGATTCGGTGCTTGAGGTCCATTCCATATAAGCCTTGGAAAAAAAGTCTCGAGGAAGGAACCTTTCAGCTTGAATTATCTGTCTGTCTGTCTGTCTGTCTGTCTGTCCTCCATGTAAATTCATTTACGAAACATCCGACCTGAACCTGCTCTCCCACTCACCAAATTGTACTTATACATCCTCTTTATTCATTCCCGATTCTTCACCTACAAAACCGTACTCGTATAGTCTCTCTCGTGTATCTTTGTAATTAAATCCCATACTTATCACACCTAACTCGGCTATGCCTGGGATAACTCCGAGCTAATTAACTTGGGTTTATTTTAAAATAATATTGTTATTTTTTATTTTACATAAAAAATTAAAATAATATTATATAAATAATAATATTAAAAATTTCTTGAATTTCATCCATTTAGATTCGCTTGATTTTGATCTGATCAACCAAATCTTTTTTTTTTTGGTAACCCGGGGTGTCCGGGCCAGCTTACGTGCACCACAACTAATCCTCGGATTCACTGAATACCCTGCAAGCCCAGTAGACATGTAAAACACCGCGGGGGTGATAGACGTGCACGCTAGGGCTCGAACCCAGATGACAAAGCCAAGGAAACCTTGCCTCGCCGCTGGGCTAAAGCAATCACTCTTAATCTCTCAAGATATGTATCCCAATTTCCAAAAAAAACCTCAACTTAAATCAATTTATCTGAATTGATACTATTATGATTAAATTAGCCCCAATATCCAAGAGCGTGACGTGTTGTGCCCCCCACCACTAAGCACGTTGACAAAGAATGAAATAAATGATTAATTGTACATTGCACGTAGGAATAAACATTACATCATATAATATCATAGTTAAATAGAAGCAATTTCAATTAAAATCAACTAAACATTCAATTAAAATATTAAAGTGATATATGGATTGCTGAATAGAATGTGTCCCATTCTACTAAAGTCCATGCAGGTGTGTGTGTGTCATCTGCGTAATAAAATATTATAAAAAAAACTAAAAATATCATAAATGAAGAACATATAAAGAAACAAATCCTACCAATCAAAAAGAAAATAAATGTATTAATTTTTTAAAAAAATACACGATGTTAAATAAATGAAAACATCATTAAGAACACACAAAAACATAAAATAATAAGTCTAAATTCAACAAATTAAAAGAAAAAATTATATTAATTGTTAAATATTATGGTTAGATTGTAAATTTGATGGTTAGCTTAAATTAGCATAAATTGGTCTAATATATCACCGACTTAGTATAATATATATATAAAAAGATGTTACCCAGAAAATAATTGACTTCAGTCTTAATTAAATAAAGAAAATTGCTTAAAAAATTATATTTTTAACGAATATTCTTCTCAATTACATGGTCTCGGTTTGATTTTAATGTTGTAACAAGCATTAACAATAATTGCATTGTTTTTTTACGCCACGCAAAAAAATAATCCATCTTAGCGGAGCTTGGGACAACTGCCTAGTTATAATACTATTGCAACGACTACACTGTGGTATCATAACTGATTCCATGAAGATTTTCAGTACTTGAAAACTTAATATTGCTAATACACTAACAAACTTTTCAACATTCCAAAATAGTATAGTAATAGATTGATGGTCTATACTATGCGGTAGGTGAGGGCGATTTTTTTAAAAGTAATAAATATTGACGCGTTGTTAATGTTTTTTCTAGTAAAAAAAACTAAATTGTATAGGACCTAACTTGATATGATTTAGTCGATTTGACGGTCAAAAGACAACTCAGACGACTGATAAAAATATAGTTTGACTTAAAAAAAACTCAAGACAACATCCATTTAAAAAATATATATTGAGATGACAACATATTTGATTGATCTGGGTTAACCTAAGTAAAAATGTTGAATTCGTGACCCAGGTCATTTTAAACTATGATAACCTCATATAAAGTAAATTGAAATAAATTATGATGTTAAATTCTCAATCAACTCAATGTTAAATGATGAAATTGAAAACGAAATCAATTATAAAAAGAACAAAAAAAATGACCCGAGTCAACTCGGGTTAGCTTGCTAAACTCATGACCTAGATCATGAGGCCATGATAACCCTATAGAAAATTAATTGAAGAAAATTATGAAGTCCAATTGATGCGAACCTCGTGATCAGGCAACCGACACGCAAAGACACCAATTCCCGGAAAGGCCAAGTAAATCAGGTTTGATAGGAGTGTGACACAAAGATAACTTGTACCTAGACACCAGCACTATTGGAAACGGAAAACCCCTATCCAACAAATATTGATTCACGAACGAAAGGTATAAGGATAAAGTCACGAAGCTAGTTGCTCTTCGATAAGTCGTTTTCAGTTCTTTAGAGAACCATCAAAGGGAAATTATCCCACACACACACACACACAAAGTGCGGCAAACAAGAAGTTTTATTAAACTGAATTGTCTAACTTACATATCTGGTTATACCTTTATTTATACTAACTTTAGACTTAAATAAACCATAATGAATCCCCTTAGGTGAATTTATATGAGACCCACTTACAGTTGATCCAGATAAGTAATAATAACCCAAAGACTAAGAAGAAAATAATAAAAATCCAAAAATTATTATCCTAAATATGTTAGAATCAGATTTGTCACCCTTAAGAAGTTCCAAATAAACTAGGAAATCTGATTTAAAGGTAAAATTTAATTCTGAAGTCTTTTTTCCTTATTGTAGCTAGGATGAATAAGGAATCTTTGTAAGAAAAAGATTTTGAAACATTTATGAATCATTGCCACACTTGAAAACTATATTGCAACCCATTAAAGATCCTTTGTTGACCTGTATTGTCATGTCTTCCCAAACTCCGATTGACTTGAAATTTTAACCTAAGGTAGAACAACATGTCAAGAGACTCCACATAAACTTTCTACTCGATCCAATGGTTGGATTGAGAATTATAACCGTTACCGTAAAATTGGATAATTGCATATTTTACATCAAAATCCAAATTTGATCTTGTATGGATTGTATCATCAATCCTCAATCAACCTAATATTAAAGGATGAAGTTGAAAAAAAAATCAATGAAAAAAGGACAAAAAATTAATCCAAGTCAATATGAATTAACTCGTCAAATCCATAACTTAGTTAAGAGACTAGGATAACCTCATAAAAATAAATAAAAAATCAAACTCGAGTTAACACAAGCTAACTTACAAAACTAGTAATTCGGGTTAAGGGATTAAGATAACTTCATAAAAAATAAATCAAAACAAATTATGAAGCTTAATTATCAATTACATACATTGTTGAATGATAAAATTTGAAAAAAAAAATTCAATATAAAAAAGACACAATAAAATAATCTTAGTTAACCCACAAAACTCATGACTTAGGTTATGAAATCAGGATAAATTCATAGAAAATAAACTAAAACAATCATGAAGCCTAATTCCTAATCAACTCAATGTTGAAGGCTAAAATTAAAAAGAAAATAAAAAAACTCGAGTCAACTCATAAAACCCGTAACATGAGTTATGATACTGGGATAACCACATAGAAAGAAAAACACAATAAACTATGAAGTCTAATATCTAATATACTAAATGTTAAATGATGAAATGAGATAAAAAAGAAAACACAGATTAAAAAAACTATTATAATTTAGCTTACAAAATTTAACAAATTATGAAGTCTAATCTTTAATAAACTAAATATTAAAAGATAAAATAAAAAAAATATCAATTTAAAAAAAAAACAAAGTAAAAAAAAACTATTGTACCGAATAATATTTTGCGAGGAGATGCATAATGAAAGTATCAACTCTTTTAGCTTGGAAAACACAATAAATTAAGAAGTATAATCTTCAAGAAATTAAATGTTAAAGGATAAAATGAAAAAATAATATGAATTTTAAAAACTTAAAGTAAAAAAATATTATTGTGATAAATAGTGTTTTGTAAGGTGATATACAATAAAATTACTATCTCTTTTAGTTTGCAAAACGATATAAATTATAAAGTTTAATTTTTATTAAATTAAATATTAAAGAATAAAATAAATTAAAAAAATTAAAAAAATTAAAGTAAAAATATTATAATAAATTTTATTTTGTGATGCATCACTTTTTTATTTTTTTATTAATGTTAATGTAATGCATAAAAAAGAAATCGTATTAAATTATTAAACAAACATATTGATTATGAAAAATTAATTCAATGAATAAAGTGGCGAACATTGGGGGGCCCAGAAGGGTCCTCTGTCTCTGATCTTCTTTCGGCTTTGGTAATTGGTTTTAGCTAATTACAATGGGCCCCGTTTAGGATTTCAATATTTATTTTGCTCCTTTTCTTTGCTTTGCTTTGACGGTCAAATTACAGACGCACCCCTCCTATGTGCAGCAGCAAGCCTCTGGCGTTGTGACTTGTGATTGGTCACCGGATGCCAACAGAACCAAAAGTACTTTGGAACAGGTGGCATTCTGATAACTGCTTGTTTTCCATTACAAAAATATTTTTGAAAAAAATTTATTTTTTATTTTATTATTTTTAAAATTTATTTTTTTATTTTAAAAAATTATTTTTGAAATTATCATATCAAAAATAATTTTTAAAAATAATAAAATATTATTTTAATATATTTTCAAACAAAAAACACATTAAAAATAATTGTTATTACATTAATAAATATATAATAATCTTTCTTTTTAACTCTAGGAACTGCTCTTGTGAATGATTTTTTAGTTTTCACGGGTACATTTTGAAGAATCATTTTAACTAAAAAGTATTAAGCAATTAAATAAAATTTTAAAATGTAATATATATATATATATATATATATATATATATATATATATATATATATATATATATATATTATTCCATGAGAGAAAGAAACACCAACTGTGGGCAAGACTGGGGACAAAGGCTAAAGTAATGAAACTAAAGAAGATACTGACATTGTTTACCTGAAATACATTCTGATTCCATCTGTTTAATTTTATCTCTTTTGAGAGAGAGAGAGAGAGAGAGAGAGAGAGAGAGAGAGGAATGATAGGAGTAAATCTTCGAAAACAAGGCAAGCATGATTTTCTGATTCATGGATGTGTTTTGCAGACATTATTCTTTTTTTTTTAAAATATATTCAATTCATAGTATATATTCATTGTCTTACTTGATTTCTCAAAAAGTGGAAGTCATTCTGTTTGTTCTTATTGTCCTTGAGCTTGGTTCAAGCAAAAAGCTGAAGCCCAGCTAGTTTCTAATACTTTGCCACTTTGGTCACTAAAAAAAAAAAAAATAATTAAAACACCTATTATATATATATATATATATATATATATATATATATATATAGAGGATGGGGCTAAATCATTGTGGGCCCACAAAATACTTTTTTTTTAATTTAACCCTTCAATAGCCTAATTTTCTTTCTCTTATTTTTTTTTAATTTTACTCTTTAATATTTAATTTTTTTGAGAATTTTTCATCGCAATACTTTAACAGGTTAATCCGGATTGACTCAAGTTGTTTTTTTCTTGCTGCTTTTTTCTAATTGATTTTTTCGATTTCATCATTCAACACAAGATTAGTTGGAAACTGGACTTTGTAATTATTTGTATTTGCTTTTCATGCAATTATCTTGATCTCATGACCCCGATTATATATTTGGCAAGTTGAACCGAGTTGAGCTTGTTTGTTTTTTTGGGTCATTTTTAATTGATTTTTTTTCAACTTCATTCTCCAATAACACAATCTTCTTTATTTAGTTTTTATTTTTTGCTTTTATCTTTCAATATTAGTTTTTTTTTAATTGGGCTTCATAGTTTTTTTTTATAATTTTTTTGTGGAGTTATCGTAGTCTAATGAAATTATTTTTTTCTCTTGATTTTACCCTTTAACATTGGATCTATTGGAAATAGAGCTTTATAGTTTTTTCATTTGTTTTTTATGAAGTAATCTTGATCTCATGACCCAAGTCACAAATTTAATATATTAGCCTGAGTTGACTTGGTTGTTTTTGTTTCTTTTTCAATTGATTTTTTAATTTCATCCTTCAACATCGAGTTGATTGAAAATTGAACCTCATAATTTATTTTGATTCGCTTTCTATAGGGCTATCTCAATCTCATGACTCGGGTTGCAAGTTTGGCAGGTTAACTCGGGTTGATTAGGGTAGTTTGTTTATCCTTTTAAAAATTTAATGTTTTTTTTTCAATTTTGTTTTACAAAATTTGATTGATTAGGAATTGACCTTCATAATTTATTTTGATTTATTTTCTATAAGGTTATCATAGTCTCAAGACTCAGATCCTAGATTTGATAAGTTAACTCGGGTTGATCCAATATATCGTAGTCTCAATATTTGAAAAATAATGTCATAAAATTTATCGATGTATCAGTATTTTAAAAAAATATCGTCCAATATGTTGAGTTTATGATTAAAATTTTTTTATTACAAAACATGTTATCAATGCTTAGAAATGTTTCTTTTACTTATAAAATTATGATCTGACCTGCAGCGCATGCTAATGATATAGTAAAATACTAATTTAGAAAAATAATTATATAGAAAAATCAGGAACCTAGAAATTAGAAAATTAACTTTGAATCCCTATACAAGAAATCAAGAAATATCAACATTTCCATTCTTGTTGGTGTATAAATATCATACATGCCCAACTTGCTCTACTTGCAAATTGCTTTAGTGTGAATGTTATCCAATTAATCCTTAGATTTGATCTTAGGAAACTCTATAAATTTTTTATCTAACATTTTCTTAATGAAGAATCTATCTACCTCTATGTTTTTTGTATGATCACGTTGAACTATATTATAAGCAATATCACATCTTGCTTTATTATCACAATATAATTAAATTTATTGTCTTGATAGATAACCCAAATCCTATAATAAAAACCTAATCACAATACTTTATAGAGTTCAAGAGTCATATCTAAATTCAGCTTTTGCACTTGAGCAAGTAACAACACCTTATTTCTTACATCTCATCCTGTAATGAGATTACCATTTATAAAGGTTAAGTGACAAGAAGTAGATCACTTACCATCTACTAATGCAACCCAATCATCATCAATATATGCATATATGGTTTAATAATTTTGCAGTTTTAGTGAACAAATTCCCTTTCCAGGTATAACCTTCAGATCAAAATACGCATTACTGCATTCATATGTTGCTCTTTTGGATTATGCATAAATTGACTAACAATACTCAATGCAAAAGCCAAATCTAGTCTCGTGGATGATGTGCACATTAATTTCCACAGGTCTTTGTTATCTTCTTTTACTAGATGGTATTTAATTGGACTCAACGTATAACTTTAGACTATCTTTTATTAGTTAACATGCTAACATACCAGTCTCTTATAGAAGATCTAAGATATATTTTCTTTAAGATAGAAAAATTACTTTATAAAATCGAGACATTTCAATTCCAAAAAAATATTTTAAATATCTAAGTCTTTTATTTCAAATTATTTATCCAAGTAATTTTATAGAGCCTTTCTTTATTCAATTTTATTTTTTGTAATCACCATATCATATATATATATATATATATATATATATATATATATATATATATAGAGAGAGAGAGAGAGAGAGAGAGTGTGTGTGTTATAATCTTACTTTTTTTTTTCTTCAAGAACAATATATGATCTGAATTGCTCTGATGGTAGCCAAAGGCTATCATAGGTTTTATAAACCTTCCAAACCATGCTATTGGAGATTGTTTCAATTTATATAACAATTTTCTCAACCTACACATTTTTCTAATTTTGTTGTTTAAGGATCATGAACCCTGACAGAAGATCTATATAGACTTTTTCTATTAATTCACCATGTTGAAAGGCGTTATGCATATCAAATTATTTTAATGACAAATCAAGTCCACATCTAATGATAATAAGACCTGAACTGTATAAATTTTGGCTAAAGGTGTATATTTCTTTGTGTAATTGATTCTATAGGTTTGAGTTTAACCTTTTACCATCAATCTTGTTTTAAAACATTAAACTGTGTCATCAACCTTGTACTTTATTGTGTATATCCATCGTATCCAACTAGTTTCTTTATTAGTGGAAATTCAACACGTTCCATTTCTAAAAAGAATTCCATCTCTTCATTTATAGCTGTTTTCCATCTGATTCAGGTAGATGTCTAACACATTATTAGAAACATGTACATAAGATAATTGATTTACAAATGATAGATTTGATTAGGATAAATAATGATTAGACATATAATGACTCATAAGATATTTTACTTTACTAGAAAGTTTGGGTTCATATGTGGATTTAAAATAAATTTATATGATGATATAATAATTTTCTAACTGACTCATATACTAAGTTAGGAACATCCTCAATAATTGATTATTATGATATATTATTTATGAGAGATTCTAACTCGAATAAAGTATTTGTTAGAGCAATATCTTTAGCTTTTAATTGTTCATCACCATTTTGGTCCAAAATTATACCATTCAAACCCAATCCATCTCTTATTATTATTATTATTATTATTTGGTCTAGCTTGAGAATCATCACTCCTAGAATCCAAATTTATGTCAAGAAAATCATAATCTAAAGTCTGAATTTTCTTCTGATACTCTCTTGAAAGTTCAATTTCAGAGGAAATATACATGATATCTTTATGAAAAACAACATTCACTGTGATAAATATTTATTGAGTTTGAGGATGATAACATCGATATCATTTTCAATGATTAGAATATCCAAGGAAAATATATCATATCATTTGAGGATTGAACTTGTTATATTGGTATTCATGTAGGTGTACAAACACAACACAACTAAAACATGAATGGTAAATTTAGGACTGCTAAGGCCTAAAATGCTTGAGTGAGAGCTTAAAATAGAGTTCAAGATTCAATAGAGTTTGGGGGTACCTTATTGATATAATATGCTTTAAAGGCAAGTGTTTCTCCCTAATAAGATAATGACATATGAACTTCTATTAATGAAGTACAAATAACCTTTAACAAGTGTTAATTTTGTGCTCAATAACCCTATTTTATAGGTGTATTGAAACAAGTAGTTTGATAAATAGTTTCATATGTTTTCAAATATTTTTGAAGTTTTGAACTATGATATTTTCCCATATTATCACCACGGAGAGCTTGGGCTAGTGCCTTGTACAAGATTTAATATTTTTATAAAACTTTTGAAATAAAAAATTCACTTCACCTTTAGATTTTTATCAAGTCAACCTAGGTTATCATGGTACAATCATCAATAAAGGTAACAAAACAACATGATCTACTTAAAGTAGCAACTTCAAATGAATCCCAAACATCAAACTATATAATCATAAATGAATATGAGCTCTTACTAAAAACAAAGTATGATGAATCTTTACTAGTTCACAAACATCACATCGAAAACTAAAAACACCAACTTTTTTCAAATAAACTTGAAAATATTTTTTTTTTGATAACCAAAAGAAGCATCCCTCAAATGTCAATACCATAACCTAATTTTAGTCTTCTTCTTCTTCTTCTTCTTCCCCTTAGAGCAATCCATTATTAAAGCTTGAGGTAACAAGTCAAAACTATTTGATGTTAAGTCTAGGTAATATAGCTTTCATTGCTTAATATCATAACCAATTGTCTTCCTGGTCCTAATGTTCTTAAGCACATAATATTCAGGCTAGAAAATTACCACTCAAGATAAAGCTGAGGTTATTAGGGAAACTGATAACAAGTTATAATCTAATGATGGAATAACTAGAATAGAATCTGAATTCAAAGTGTTAGTAAGGGTTAAAGAACCTTACATAATAACTATAAGTAGTATAAATAAATTTTTACGAGGAAGAATTAAGATGTGAGACTTGTCTATAATCAAATGTCATATGATTTGTGACACCATAATCAATTATCAATGCACTATTATAAATAAAGGTAGAAATATTTAAAACTTTACCACCATTATCTGTAACTACTACTAATATTGAAGTTTTTTTTAGCAACACCATCTTTTATCTCTGTTTCAATAACTATCCGAGTGGATGTCTTATAGAAATTCATTTTTCATGAATCACAAGTATGATCCTACAATTATAGATTTTCTATAAGCTCGTAACACCAATTTTTGCAATGACCCATTTGATTATAATGTTGCATTTATAAGTAGATTTGTTGTTACTATTATTGTTCTTAGATTGGTTAGGCCTAGTTGAAATTGCATTTATAATTCAATTGGACTGGATGACTGCAATCATCGAAGCTAAACATATCTCCGAACCACTATTTTGGAAAAGTTGTGGATGTTTTAGGTCTTTCTATTCCTTTTCAAAAAAAATCACATGCAAAATATTATGTTGCTCTTAACATACCAAATAGATAATGATTCAATGTGTTTGTTTTTTTTTCCCCTAGAGAACTCAAAGACTCAAAAAAAAAGGAAAAAAAAAATAGACAACAATAGTGGACAAATCAGGAATTGAAGGATTTCAAAAGAGCCATGTTTTCAAATAATAATAAAAACATTCTTCTCATTGTTTTATTGAGAAAATGAAAAAGGTATAATGATATATATAAAATATCGAGCTAACTTAAAAAATAAATGACATAACCTAATAAGCAAGAAATTAATTCTAAATCCCTATAAGTAAATCAAAATTCTCAACACCACACATGACTAGTACTTGCATGGTAGTATAATAACTCCTTGACATACCTATTCCTTGTACTTACGCCATACCCATCGTCTGCAAGCACATAAGCACATGCAAGACGAAGGCTTAGGTGTAGTTGTTTTCACTGACTATGATGGGGCTCAATTTTGTTTTTATTCTGGGCAGGGCCATGGGGCTTATTTTTTAGCCAAGTCATATCAGTAGTGAAGAATGATGGTGGCCGGCCCGCTGTGGCCACCCTTTTCTGCCTCCACCGGGAGTGGGGACAGTCAGTGTCACCATCAAAACCTTCACAAGAATGCAGCGATATGGCATGCATGTTCTTGATAGCCAGTCCACGTAGCTGACATGGACTGTATAACTGATCATTATAGGTTCTTGAATTTTTAATGCCGTCACCTAATCTTTCTTGCTAGCCCTAACAACCGGTGTTTGTTGGGCGAAAATCAATCACACCCTACCATAAAGTACAGTAAAAGGATATGTTTCCTCTATCTTCTTTTTAGATTTCTGTCCAAGTTAATGCTCTGCTCTGTATATAATTGTGAATTCATCATTTCAATAATGGATTGCACACTCGAGATCTGACCTCAAAGTTATTATTTCAAAATTATCCAAAAAGTTGAGGAAATATATATATATATATATATATATATATATATATATATATATATATATATATATATATATGCATGTGGGTTGTAATCCAATGCTTTGAAAAACTAATTATCAAACTTTTTTCTCAAGTTAAGGAAGGACTTATGTAATAATTGATTGCAAAGAAAATTATACATGCAGCTGATTCAACAACACACTTTCTCTTTATTCTATTAACTGTACATTGATTTTAATGATGTAGGCCATTCAGGGAATTCTCTTGAGGAGAGGGTCTTGAAAGTATGATAATTGTTGTTTTTTAAAATATTTTTTATTTGAAAATATATCAAAATAATATTTTTTTTATTTTTTTAAATTATTTTTGACATGAGCACATCAAATCAATCTGAAAACACTAAAAAAATTAATTTGAAGCAAAGAATAAAATAAAAAATTTTAATTTTTTTTTAAAATACAAAAACAAACTAGCTCTTAGTCATTACCATACTACTCTTATTTTACTTTCTCATAGGAGCATTTATCTATTTATATAACATATCACATGGTGGGTCATAAATTAAAAGAATTTGCATCTACTTGAAATTAACATGCAAAAAATAATAATAAATCTTATGGTTAATTAATTTCTTAATGATTAATAAATATTAGAATCTGAAACGAAAAATATAAATGTTTATTATTTATCAAGCTGGGTCCAATTAAATTACACACAAAAGTAGCTCAAAACCTTGATGCTTTTCTTTTAACTTAAAAAATTTAAATGTTGGACGCTCCACCTGCCAATTTGAAGAGATGAGCTCCATTTGGCTGTGCATCGATCTTGAGTGCAGCGGGAACACTATGCTTCTAATTCAATTTCAATAAATTATCTGGGAAATTATAGATATGAGTTTTTCTCTTTTATAGAGATAGAAATATCATTTAACTAAAAATATATAATTTTTTTTTAATCTAAATTTCAAGGTAACTAAGATTCTCTAAATATTGAAACTGAAATGGACTAACATGTCATATTAAAAACATCTAAAATATTTTATATAAAAAGTAAAGATATAAAATACAAGCAATATTTTACAAGTATACGGACAACTAGCACATATATTGTTTTCCCAATAATCTATCAGTTATGGATGAGCAAAACAATCGAAAAATTAATTAAATCAAGAAAACAAAAAAAAATAATTAAAAAATCAAACCATGAAAAAAACCGATTAAAATTTTAAAAAATCGACCGGTTCGGTTCGGTTTCGGTTTTATAAGTCTGAAATCGAAAAAAAAGAATCGAATTGAACCCAAACCGAAAAAAACCATATATATATATATATATATATTTCTTTTTTGAATAAGAGATCCGAAAACTAATTAATTAAAAAATTGTATAATATTATATGGTAGCACAAAGAATCATGAAAAGGTAAACGAAAACAAGAAATAAGAAATTTAAACAAAGGAAGGTACCATATATATAAACTAAACAAAACACCACAAAAAAAACATTAGATATAAAAGTAAGAATATTAAATTTGTTAAATGTTGCTATGATTTAATTTGTTAAATGTGAAAATTGTGATTTGAGTTTTTCCCTTCTGTAGAGTATACTATTTTAGAAAACTCAGTTTTAGCACTGCTTGTATTTTAATGTAAAGGAAGATTTTCATTCCATTTGACACTATTATAGCGTATTTGGAATTAAATTACATGTTAAATTGAATTCAATTGATAATTTATTATAATTTTATATTTAAGATAAAAACTAAACTACATAATTGAATTAAATTATATTATTTAGAATATTAGAGACATCACATTCCAGTCAATATCAATACGAGTGATGTGTTGCACACCATAAATTATCAGGATAAAAATAATGATTACAACTAGTTAAATTATCATGTAGCCTATGTATCATAATGAAATACATGTATAGAAGAATATGATTTTTTTTATAGAGATGCATTGTGATTACAAAAAAAGAGTATATGATTCATTACATATGTATCACACATCACATACACCATCATCCAAATCCCACCCAAGTTTCTTTGTTTACATACATGCAATACAAGCGCAATTTGCCCAACAGATTCAAAATATAGTAAATAATCAAGTCTTTTAAGAATTAATATATGTTAAACATTAAGTTTTATTTATTGGTGTTTTAATTTGATATTAATGTCATTAGATTGTTGTTAGGGGGGTCAAGAGATTGCGTGTGTGTTTCGTAATATTAAGAAAGAAAACGAAGAGTAAACTTCTACGTCTCAGCGGTTCAATGTTTGTTGCAATGGATTTAATATCTTTAGAAAAAAATTAACTCTTGATAATATCATAACAAAGAACGAGACCAATAAAAGACATAAACTACAATAATTCCAAGCAAAAACTGTGGAAGCTCCTTAAGAAAACCAGCATCATCAAGGACAGCCATGAAGGATTCTCCACACCACACATATTATGAGCCTTTCGATTTCCATAGCTACCCCCTCCCCAAACACCAGATTTCAGTGTACCAAAGTGTTCGAGGACAGTTTGGTGGCAAACACATTCAAACCTAAGATTCCTATGATGCCTCCAAAACCTGTTAGCCTCACATTATTAAAATATCCCCCCCCCCCCCCTCCTTTCTTTCTTTCCTTTTCCCGCGTTGTTACCGGCTACCGCCTCCTCTCTTCCGATCTTCTCTTTCGAAGATCGCCGATTATTACAACCCAACGTTTCTTTCATGACAGTCTGGGAAATTACTTTTTAGTCCATGCCACTTTAAAATATTCAAAACAAATTTGATTATCCTTGAACCTCTTATCATCCCTCCTTGTATATTTTTATTTAAGGTGAGAGCGTTTATATTATATAAAACCATTGAAATATATATTGAAAAAAGTTATTTATTATTTAAAATTTATTTATTTATTTCGAGAATGATAATTTATAATTTTAAAGTATATCATGGAGCGGCCTTTATTTTTTTTTTGTGTGGTTTATTTATTTATTTATAAAGATGATATGAATTAAATTTATTTATGTTATATCTTGTGATTTTAATTCCTTTTTAGATTAGGTCAAAAACATAAACCTAATCTCTATCCTTGCAAATGAAACCACTCAATGCAAAAAAAGAAAAAAGCTAAGCTGTCCTTCCAAATAATTAGGACCAAGAAGATACTGCTAGCTACACAATCCTACCCTTCCTTTTTCAAAAATTTGGAATGAGAATAATAATGCAGTGTCCACTTTTGTCATTTCCTTCTCCCCCCCCCTCTCTCTCTGTTTTCATTTTGATTTCACTTTCACTTTCTATGAGAAACAGTCGCAGAAAAATAAAATAAACCCAAAAACACTTTCACTTCAAAATCTCTCTTCATTTTCATGGAAAACCTCACACATTCTCAACACCCAAACATGCTCTCCAAGAAGCCCTTCACCAACCCCGGCAAAACTGTCTACGACGACGTATTTTCTGCCCCACCTCGTTTTGGAGCGGCCCCAACATTGTCTCCTCGAGTGGAAGACTACGGCGAGATATTCGGCGCGTTTCACGCGCCACGTGGAGCTTCCTCCTCGATTCCAGTGCTTGATCTCCCATTGGTAGATAATGAAGCAGCTGAAGATGTTTTCTTTGATGTTAGAAGTTGTTCTGGATTTGATTATAATGAGGTTTTTGGTGGGTTTAATGCCTCTGATTTTGATGTTTCCTTCGAAGAGTTGATGATGGAGCATTCTAACGGTCGTGATTTTTCCTCTGATGAAGCTTGGTATGGTCATTTTGTGCTTTTCAAGTTGACAGCTTTTTCAAGTTTTTCTGTGGGTTTTCTTCGAGCTAAAATGTAAAAAATAATGTCTGTGTTTGTGTGAGTTTATGGTTTTTTTTTGTCTTGTTTGTGGATTTTTCTTTTGGGGTGGGAGGGTGAAGGGGCTGGTTACAGTGTGTGAATAATGTGTGAAGTCGTTGTCTTCTTTTCCTTCTTTTTTTAGTTGTCTTGTTCGTAGTGTAATTTCTGTTGTTTTAGCTTTTTTTTTTATAGCTTTTTCAAAGCTAAGTTTAATATGTGGGTCTTTTCTATTTCTTTTTCATTGGTGGTGTGTTTGTCGATTTAAAGTGTAATATTGTACATTATGGTATATGATAAGTTACCATGAGGTAAACTATAAGAGGTAAATTTTAGCTTCACTGATCATAGATTGTGGTGTGATCACGCATACATTGGTGCTCTGTGAAGCTTAAGGCTGGATGATCATAGATTGTGAAATTTTAGCTCCAGTGATCATAGATTGTGGTGTGATAACGCATGCATTGGTGCTCTGCGAAGCTTAAGGCTCATCTGATGTTCCGAGGAGAAATTTGGGTTATTTCTAAAAGTATAAAGTTAATTTTTTATTTTTTGAATTGAGTATGACTTTTCAAGTAGACCCGAAGGCCTTTAGTGTATGCTGGTGCAAGGAGGTTGTGCCCATTGAAAAATTAGGTGTATGGGATGTGTATATAAAAGGGTTTATCTCTTATGTTTATTTTGCAAGTGATTAGTTAGTCATAAAAATATTGATGCTTTGCTTGCATGCTGATGTGGTTGTCCCTATGGGGAACTGCTGGCCGTTTATTTTATTTAATATCTTGTATTGTTTTGCGTGTTCTGTATGTTTGTGTTTATTGAGTAAAAATCAATAGCACCTTAATTGGTAACACCCAGCAAGATAGAATCTGACAGTGGAATGCGTTTTTTCTTTTTACTCATTCATAGGACACCGGAAGATCCTGAATATCTATCAGAAGAGTCAGATAATTCTGCAAAGAACCAATGCTTGTCAAATGGTGGCTCTCATGAGTCCATTGATGGGAGTATGGAATTTAACATATCATATCATAAAGCTAGTCAAAGCAGCAATAAAGATATGACAAATGGGATCACACATGTGACTAAGCTATTTGATGTTCCTGGATATGCTTTTATGGTTGATAAATCCATGTCTTTGCCAAAGACAGATAATGAGTACCCACCTCTGCATGTGAGTGATGATGGCCATCTCAATATTGATTTTATGGGGGAAATGATGGGGGAAAAGAAGCTTAGGAAGACCATGTCACATCCGGCTAATGGCAGTGCTGATGGGCTAGTTTTTGGAAATGAAGTTAGACCTCATAAGGAATATGTCAGAAATGTCTCTCTTCCTAACGAAACATTTGTTACTATTTCTGATGTCAACCTTAAAACTCACCCCTCTCATTTGCCACCACCCTCTAGACCACCTCCTGCATTTGATTTCAAAAAGAGAGATTTTAGTAAATCAACTCCAAACTGTCAAGGTGTTGCTTCCTCAGGGAGTGCTGGTGATAGTTCTCCACCTTACTTTGATGTAGAGGTGGATGCAAGTTCCTCTGCTGCAGCCTCTGCCGCTGCTATAAAAGAAGCTATGGAGAAAGCTCAAGCCAAGCTTAAAAGTGCAAAAGAATTGATGGAGAGGAAGAGGGATGGATTTCAAAGCCGTACAAAATCAGGTTCAAAGAATGATAGGAAGGATAGAGAAGGTAGGGTGAGTAAGAATGATGATGTGTCTGGTAGTAAAAAATATGAAGAGGGCACTTGTGAAAGAGAAAATAAAATTGAGTTTTCTGTCATGGAGGAAAGGAAAAAGATTAGGATTCCAGATTCAGTGGAAGGGAAAAGGCATCTAAATGCAGCAGAAAAATCTTCTGATGAGAAGCATGGAAGGGAATCCTTGTCATCTCAAGGATCTGATAGAATTGATGAAGCTGGAGAATGGAAAGAAGCTACTCAATTTTTTGAACTGGTAAGAACAAATGTGCCCAGAAAAGTCACTGAGTCGGAAAATAATGATAACATTTTTCTGCAGAACACAAACATTCATGAACAAGGGCAGAAGGTGAAAAAGGTAGCCACGGAAGCAATGCAGCAGCAGCAAGAAAATGGGAAGAAACTACAAGCATTTACAGCAGATCATGAACTAGAGGAATATGCAAAGAACCCTAAAGTATCAAAACCAGCTCGTGACCATGGGGGAAGCAATGGGAGATCAGAAGCTGCTAAAGTGTCACATGGAGAGAAAGGGCTTGCGATGAAGTTACAAGTGGCTCAAGAGGTTTTCAGAGTGGAGGACGAGGAGAGATTTAGAATGAACTTGCAGTCTATAGGAACTGAAAAGAGACAAACTAGAGCTAATGGGTCACAAAAACATGAGAACGTGGTAGAGGTTCCACGAGAACAAAGTAAAATTGAAGTTTGGCAGACTGCAGAGGACAAGGAGAAAGGGCCTTGGCCAAAAGAGGCTATTAGAAGTGTGGAGAACGAGAAACAACTCATTCGTAAAAAGGATGGTGGTGAAAGGAGAGGAAGGAGCACTTTTGAGCAGGAAGAAAATGAAAAGATGCTCAAAGCACCTCTTGAACAAATGGAAAATGAGAGAAGGCTGAAGGAGGCACTGAAGCAGGGAGAAAAGGAGAAGAGGATAAACGAGGCTTGCTTGAGGGAAGAAACTGAGAAGAAGCAGAGAGAGGCTTATGAAAAAGAAGAAAAGGAGAAGAGATTAAGAGCAGCTCTTGAATGGGAAGAAAATGAGAGGAAACTCAAAGAAGCCTTTGTGAAGGAGGAGAATGAGAGGAGACTGAAAGAGAATTGTGAGGAGTATGAGAGGAGACTAGGAGAGGCTACTGATAGGGAGGAGAATGAAAGGAGACAAAGAGAGGTTCGTGAAAGAGAAGAAAATGAGAAGAGACTCAAAGAAGCTCTTGAGAAGGAAGAGAATGAGGGGAGACTGAGTGAGTTTTGCCAAAGTGAAGAGAATGAGAAAAGACCAAAAGAAGCTCTTGAGCATGAAAATAAGAAAAAACAGAAAGAGGCTAATGAAAGAGAAGGAACTGAGAAGAAATATAAAGAGGTTTTTGAAAATGAAGGGATTGAAGAGACACTAGAACAAGAAGCAAATGAAAAGCGACTAGAAGAGACAAATGAGCTTGTTGAAAGTGGCAAGTTAAGAGAGGCTCTAGAGGGAGAAGCAAGTGAACTAGGAACATGTGAGCCAGAAGAAATTGGGGATGCATCCCAAGAGGTTCGCAACTTGGGAAACATTGAGGTGACGCTTAAGGATGTCTCTGAGAAAGATGAGCTAGGGGTGCTCAATGAGATGGGTGGGAACTGCAGGGTAGCGAAGCAGGCATGTGAGACAGATGAAAATAGGAACCTTGGGTCAACTAGATTAGTTGGAAAACATGAGGGGAAGAACGGGAAACAAGAAGTGACTGGGGAGAATGCTCATGAAGAAATTAGCAAGGTACCTCCAGGGCTGAAAATTGGCAACAAGGAAGCAACAGTTGAAACTGTGAATGTGCAGGTTGATGGACCAGCAAAAGTGTCTGGTGTGGATCAAGGCAACTTAGAACATGAAAAGAATCAATCTATAGTGGAAGATGATGCAGCAGCTTCGGTTTATGGTGATGAAAGGATGAGAAAAGCAGGGGAAGCTGGAAATGGAACAGGACAAATGAGCATAGAGAGAACTAAGAAAGCCTTCCAAATAGAATCTGATACCGCAATTCAAGGCAAGGAATTTGCTCAGGATAGGGGTGAGAGAAGAAAGAATATGCCTCAGGCAGTTGTTATGAATCAGGAAGACAAAAAGGACAATTTCATGTCAACCGGGGCAGAGAAAAAGTCAGTTGTGACAGGAAGGAAAATAGAAGCTGCTCAGCCAGCTGATTTAGAAGCAAAGGGAAGCACCCTGGGATCAACTCAGCAGTTTAATGTAAGTGAAAGGAAAATGAAGAATCTGAACAAGACCCTTTCACCTGAAGAAAAAGAAGCTGAAAGGATGAGAAGAGAAAAGGAGTTGGAAATGGAACGTCTTAGAAAGATGGAAGAAGAGAGGGAGAGGGAAAGAGAAAGAGAAAAGGATAGAATGGCTGTTGACAGAGCAGCGCTTGAAGCTCGTGAAAGGGTACATACTGAAGCCCGTGATAGGGCAGAACGGGCTGCTGTGGAAAGAGCAATAACTGAGGCCCGTGAAAGGCTAGAGAAGGCCTGTGGGGAGGCTAGGGAGAAGTCATTGGCTGATAATAAAACATATTTAGAGGCCAGGCTCAGGGAACGTGCTGCAGTAGAGAGAGCTACTGCAGAGGTCCGAGAGCGTGCTTTCGGAAAAGTAATGTCTGAAAGGACTGCTTTTGAGACAAGAGAACGAGTAGAAAGATCTGTCTCAGATAAATTCTCTGCTTCTTCCAGAAATGGTGGAATGGGACCTAGCTCCTCATCCTCTGTATATAATGGTATGTATTCTGCACAAACTAGAATTTCTATAAAATTTCTTACACACCTTTGCACATATTTGTTCTCCTTTATTGCTTCTGAATCATGCATCCCTGTACAAAAAGGTTCCTACTATATGGAGAGATCTGAAGGGGTGGAAGGTGAGTCACCTCAGAGGTGTAAAGCAAGGTTAGAGAGACATAGGCGAACAGCTGAACGTGCGGTATGATTTTCTTCCTTCATAGTAAGCAGCAATCAGTTTGTTTATATAAAGGAGTTCATCTGTAATGTTTTGGCTTTATGGCAGGCAAAAGCTCTAGCAGAGAAAAATATGCGAGATCTTCTTGCTCAGAGGGAACAAGCAGAGAGAAATGTAATAATTTTTTGGGAAGCTATTCCTCAAACTTTTATCTTGCTTTGCATATTCTATGTATTTAACTCAATTAAATTTTTCTTGCAGAGATTAGCAGAAACTCTGGATGCTGATGTCAAGAGATGGTCAAGCGGGAAAGAAGGAAACTTGCGTGCATTGCTTTCAACTTTGCAATATGTATGGTTCATTCTCCTCGTATCATTTTAAGAATGAAGTTGTCTTCTGGTTTCCTTTAATGCTGCTAAAATGTAAATAAACGGAAGCTATTCTGCTAAGGCCTTTTTCTTGGATAAGATATGAAGACAAATTTTGAATGAATATTTAATATGGCCACATTAAAAGTAGAAAGTGTCTAGCTCCTTTGTGTTGTTAAGGTGTCATGGTAGAGTTTCACTTGTTTAAATACTCTCCATCAACTAGTTTACTTCATCTCCTGTTTTAGGTTTTTCTAATGGTGATAAATGTTTAGATTTCAGGCCTCCTTTCTGCAGTTTTCACTAAATTTAGCCTGTACAATGGTACTTGAACTATTTCTTTGTGGCAGATCCTTGGACCTGATAGTGGCTGGCAGCCAATTCCGTTGACTGAAGTTATAACTTCAGCAGCTGTAAAGAAAGTTTACAGGAAAGCCACTCTTTGTGTTCATCCTGACAAATTACAACAACGGGGTGCAAGTCTTCAGCAGAAGTACATATGCGAGAAGGTCTTTGATCTTCTGAAGGTACTGGCTTGCAAGTTACTTTCAACAGCTTCAAGTGATGATTGAAACTCTAGTAAATATGGTAGACTAGTTCTTAAATTCATTTATAAGACCAGTTCTTCTGTTGTTGGAAAACAACCTTCATAGTTCATACATTTATTGGTTGGGATCACCAAATGTGGCAGGGGGGAAACCCTTCACAGAAAGATCTCTTGTTTGTTGTGAATCCCTATGTTGGCTTTCTATGCCTAGATTCTTCTCATTAGGTTAGAATTACTCTGCCTCACTAATCCCCATCGGTTGAGGCAGCATCTTCTCAAGGGCAGCGCTTAACTCTTGCTCACCAAATGGTCATCAGTATCCAGTAGCCTGTAGTGCTTATAAAAGCATCTAGTTTTTTTATTTTTATTTTTGACGAGTAAAAAAAATACAGCATGCATTCTATCCGAGCATAGTTTTGTTGTTCCATCAGGCCGAGGCATCAAACACTTAAACCGTGGACATTCTTGCTAGTTTCTGTATTCTTATTGATTTATTGGTGGTTTGTTCCCAGGAAGCTTGGAACAAGTTCAACTCAGAAGAGCGGTAGCCCGAGCTTATTATATCTGTGCTGATAGCTTATTTACAGCAAGCTACTCATTCTGTAAATACATTCGTCCCATGGCTAAAATATCTTCAAGTCCATCTGATATTTCATTGCCTGTTGGAGTTTCAGGATGTAATTTATGCTTAAAGGAAAATAGGTAAGAAACAAGTATTATTCAATGAAAAGTGGCCATATCTGTTCCTAATCTGCTATCCAATTAAGTTTCTATGTAAGAATTTGCATACAGAGAAGAAAGCCTTAAAGTCCTGGCCCCATTTAATTGTAGGGAAAAAGGCGGAAGAATTGGGTAACGAGTCAACAAAGCTGGACAAATTTTTAGAGAGGTTTGTCATGGTTGTTTTCTGGCCAGATCAGGGAGCTCTTTGAACCCTAATTATTTGTATTAATCTCTTCAATCTTATTAATATGTATAGGAAAGACATTTAGGTTCTTATAAAGTTCAATTTCATGTTGAGTGTGCCTTTATCATCAACTACAAGATTTAGTAAAAGCCCCAAAGCTAAATCTCACAGGCTTCAAGATGTTCATCTCAGGCACTCAATGAGTTTTATTTCATGCAATCACCAAGGTAGATGGAGACATGAAGGAGGTGGGGTTTAAATAATGACAAAAAATATGCTTTTTGGAAGAAATTATTATCTTGCATTTCGTTATATTTTAACTTTGTATTGATGCAAATATTTTATTTAACATATAATTAATTTAATTATTTATTTTATTATTAAAGATATTTGGAGAAATGATATAATGACCCGAGTAAATTATAATTTTATTATATTATTTTCTTAGCAATAAATTATTATTTTTTTACAATGTTTACAAGTTCTTTTTTAATATAATTGTGATGAATAGAAAAATTATCATGTGTGTGTGTGTGTATATATATATATTATCTTGTCTCTTATCAACCAAATAAAATACATAAATATTTACTATGTCTATGTCTGGCACACAACTTGAGCTCAGTTTTTTTGTCCTAATTATTTTTATATTTTAGATCATAAGAAAATAATCAAAATTATTATTGAATGATAAAGCTGAAGAAGGATTGATGACAGAAAAAGAGACGCATGCCTATCCTTCTAAACAAAATGATTCTTCTTTTAAGGGGAAAATGGTGATTGATAGCTGAGGGTTTTGTGGAAAACTATTTTAGCGATCAGTATTAAAGGTGTAATTGTAGGAGTGATCAAGATTTGTTAAAAGTTAGCAATCCTTATATAAATCAAATTGTTGCATTATCCAATTAGGACAATGGATATTAACTATGTCACAAATCATCCCCTCCTAACATACAAGTGAAGTTGATAATATCAATTTCTTTGTATATGGCATCAATGTAAATCATTAAGACATGAAATACATATATTACAAAGCAAGTCAAAACTAAAAAATTAATGCTCAAATAAAAAAAAGTTATATCATTAAAAACCATACTTGGTGACCTGTTGTGTGTCTAACTTCTCCTGGTAGATTGCTTGTGATGCCTATGTAGTTCTTTGATTATAACTTGACATCAAAGTAAACTCTATACTAGAGGAGTTTTCTTATCTAAGTCTACTATTCAAGTAGATCTCTAGAATATTCATCCCATTAATGTTGGCAAACCCAGACATTGAATTTACACTTTTTTCACTACAAATAGATACACCGACATAACGAGTTCAACTAATCTCGATTTGCATCATCCTTCAAGTAATTTCAATCTCAAATATATTTCATCCAAGTCGATCATATTACATTTTAGACAACCTTTTAAGAGACATATTTAATATAGAAGTTAGGAACACATTACTTCTTCCATTATAAGTGATACCATTGTCAGTATTGACAATGACACCATCATAGAAGCATAATATTCCAATATTACAAAATATTATGTCAAACAACACAAAAAAATCCAAGTCTAATTTATCAATAATATGGAGTTAATCAAGCTACATAATTTATTAACAAAACCCTAGCGATATCATACTCAGTGAAACCTAAATTCATTAATGTATCTTTTTGGGGTGTCAAAAAAGGGTGAAAGGTTTCAATCTCTGGGATATGAAATCAAACAAGGTGATGATCAATAAATATTTGTTTTTTTTTTTATGAAAAAGCCATGTTACAACCTACTCAAAAAGAAAAGAAACAAGTGCCAAAAAATTACAGTAACAATGACCATAAGGTGTAGATAGAGCTAGATACTTATATGAAATAAAAAAACCATTGAGGATTCACGGAGTTCTAGTTCAGAAGATCAACAATATAACAATATAGCTTTAAGTAAACCCAAACAAACTATTAGGCCACCCATCCGATATGGTTTTGAATATTTGGTATCATTTAACATTTTAGCATGACAATGTTTAACAATAGTCTCCTTGAATTTGGTGTTGAATTACTGCAACTTTTGCCTCAGATAAGCTTGTATAACTTGTGTATTTGTTGTCATGTCTCTCGATAGTAATACCAAGAACTTTTTAAACTAGTACATGATATAGTACATGCCTAAGACACTACATATATAAAATATTGAATGGTGATTTATTTGTGGCACTATATTTAACACTATTATATGTATATTTTGCTTGTATAAGTGCTCAATTCCACTACTTTAGTTTGTCTTCACAAATGTTTCAAATTAATTTCCAAGTATTCGATTCGACAACTCTTTTTATGGATGTGTTGTGCTACTAAATTATAAAGATGAATCTTACACCTCCATCGAGTTCGCTAAAATGACCAAGAAACTTGTTGTCTCAATTAGAAGTAATGGTTTTTGGTACCTTATGCAAACACACTATTTTTTGAAAAAACATAGTCGAGCAATTACTAAAGCATCATTCATCTTATTGCAATGAATAAAATGTAGCATCTTTAAAAACTTATCAACTATAAAAATTATACAATCCATTCTCTTTTATATATGGGGTAACTTAAGTACAAATTCCATAGACAAGTCTTCCTACATATTTTCAGGAATAGTCAAAGGCATATATAAACATGTATTATATGTTTTTCTTTTGGCAATTTGACAATAATAACATCTTTACACAAACTTACTAATATCTCATCTTAAATAAGACTAATAATATCTCTCAATAACAATGTCATTAGTTTTCATTCATTCAAAATGCCTAGTGTTGAGGGGATATCTCGGTGTCCTGATTGAGATTGATGAGGTAAGAAAAATAAAAAAATCACCACCTAATTTTATGATAATTAGAAACCATAACTGATCTTCAGAGATTCTAGGTAAGGGGTTAGTTATATAATATGAAAGATAAAATCAACCTGTACATTAACAATATACTAAAAGGCGTGGGGAAAACACTGTAGCTTCCCCACGCCTTTCACATCCTTTCACTTATTAATATATTATATTATTATAATTGTTATATTATTATTATTATTATTATTTATTTATTTTAATGAATGTTTTTTTGTTTGATTTAGTTTATTAATGTTAATTTTTTTTATTTAGTTATCAGATTTTCATGATACGAATCTCGGGTTTGATGGGTTAACCTGATTTGACAAGTTAACCCGGATTTTTTTTTAATTAATTTTTTTCATTTAGTTTAATTTATTGATGTTAAATTTCTTTCTATTTAATTTTCATACTTTCATGATACGTATCCTAGGCTTGACGGGTTAGCTTGGTTTGATGGGTTAACCCAGTTAAATCTAGGTAAACCTGTTAATTTTTTTCTATTTAGTTATCAAACTTTCATGACGCGAATCTCAGGTTTTACGGGTTAACTTGGTTTGAAGGGTTAACTCAATTAATTCATCTTTTTTTTCTTTTTCTTCATTAGTTTTTTTTTCTTCCTGTTGGTTTTTTTAATTAATCTATTTAATTGTCATACTTTTATGAAACAATCTTATAGTCGGACCCACATCCAATATTCTTGGATCCAGTGTTGCTACAGCCAGGTTCACTTAAACTTGGATCATGTAAGTTTAATATTATTATTAATATTATAAATATTATTTTTAGGTCAGGCGTTGCAGTCAAATCCAAGATTTTTGGGTATAACTTTGCAGAAAAACTCAAAACTTTTAAATCTTAGTTTTTTAATATATTTTTTATGAAAAAAATAACCCGCGGCATCGCGCGGGTTATGTAACTAGTCTTATCTAAAGTAAGTTACTACATAGTTTTTTTTTTTTGGATAAAGGTATGTATTGTGTATATATGCTAAGAATTTGCCAAAATTGATACACGTGAGTTTATTGTTAAAGGTAAAAGACTTGTAAGACTTGTAACAATGATTTGGAATCCAAGCTCGACTATATGGCCTAATCGTTACTTTAAATTAAAAGTATTAAACCTCAGAGGATGAAGATAGTTGATTGGGCTTTAGCCTTTTCTCTTTAATTATATTAAAAATTAGTTTGAAGAACGTCACTAACATTGTTTTTTGGGTCTTGTTGACCCAACCCGAGTTCATTCACTACAATTAGAAAAAAGTATATCACAAGACCTACATATTCACACATTACAAACAATAACTACGTAATATTTACATACATGTATTAGAAATATATATTTACATGATTTATATATTTTACAAGAAAATTACAAAGGCTTTCAGAAGGTTGGCCCTTTTGAGGATCTTATTGCCCACATGTTGACTCTTTGGTAAGACATTAGTGGGGAAATACTTTTATTATTATTTATAAAAATAAAAAAGTCTCAACATTTAGAGGATAAAATCGATTTAAGGATCTTACCAATGAATTGACTCTTTGATATGGATACAAATTAACATAGAACCATAAAAAAGAAACAAAAAAACACATATAATCATATAGTTTTAATAAAATAAAAGTGCAAATTTCACAATAAGAAAATAATTAAATACTTCAATCTATGAAATTCCACCTATAATCACAAATCATTATTTTACTTGGGAGTAAGCTAAAAAAAAAAACTGATAAAACCAAGAAATAATTAATTGAAAAAACTGAATCGAGAAAAAAATTGAAAAAAATAATTAGAAAATAAAAAAATCAATTTGATTTGGTTTCGGTTTAAGAATCTTAGAATTGATTGAACTGAACCGAAATAGATCGGTTCAACGAAAAAATAAAAAATACTATAAAGTTAATAGAGGGTATAAATAAACAACTATAAGCAAACTCTAAAATTAAAAACATTATTCGAGGCATAGCCGCACACAGTTCCTCCTCTCCTCTTCTCTGTCGATCTCCTCCACCGTAGCCCACCCCTTTCTTTGCTTTTTTAATCTCTTATGGCTACACTGCCATTTTTTTGTTGAATGTATCCTTATTTTCTCATCCGAGCTTTTCTTTTCTTTTGACTTGTTACTGGTTTTTTACTTTTGATCTATATTTGTTGAATACAAACACAACTTTGTTAGTAATCAGAGTCAGTTCTAAATGTTTCAATATTCATGTTTTCTTTTCTCTTTCAAATAGATAGTTGGAGGGGTTAGGGGACAATATCTCATATGGATAGTGGAAAATCTTGAGTATTTGATAGATTTATTTAGGTGTCTAATGGTGTGTTGCATACCAAGGTTAGATTTCACTTTATGTTTTCTCATAATTTGGTTATGTTTATATTGATTTTTAATTTTTATTGTCTCTTCTGAACAAGTTTGGTCATTTGGTTGATCTTTATACTTGGAAACCATATTGTAGATACTGAGAAACTATTTTTCTACTGGATTTTCTGTTATATAGCTTTTTTTGCAGGGATTTTGTTGAACTCGAGATGAGATTCAAGTGGTTTTTTACTATACTATTAGCTATGGTCGAGAAATGGTGGTACTGGAGGGAAGGCTATGTGGTTAAGTAGATGAGGAAGCCTCTTGTTGCAATAAAGATTGACTGTGTTGTTTTTTTTTTGTTAACAGCCCCTCTTTTCTTGTGATGGTTTTCTTTAAAAAATATATGGGGAAGAATAACAAAATTTCTAGGATTTGGGTTTTTAATTTGCTGGATCAATTAATTGAAAATTGCTAAAATTAAGAGGGGGTTAAAATCTAGGCTACTTGATATGAGGAGAATATAGTTTCTTTCATTATTGTGTTTGTTAATGGGACAAAACTATGTAAAGCTTGATGGATTCAAATTGCATTTTGATAGCATTACATTACGATTATTCACCTCTAAAAGAATTAAAAAACCTAATTAAAAGACAAAAAATTAAGCAATGGAATAGGTTTTTTATATTAGTTTATTTAGAAAACCTAAAAAAACCTCGAAAAATGAAATGGATTTTGTCAAGTTTTATACAAAATAAATTGAACCGAGCCGAACAAAAACCTGTTAATTTAAAATGATTTTTGGCTTGGTTTAGTTTAAAATCTAACAAAAAAAAAGGTTTGATTATGTTTTTTTAACTAAAACCAAAACTGAAATTACTCCACCCTACATTTATATAAGAGTAAACACAAGATCTACAAAACATGGTAAGTATACTTTTTTTTTTTGGATAACCCGGGGTGTCCGGGTCAGCTTATACGAATCACGACTAATTCCCGGGCCCACTGAACACCCTGCAAGCCCAAATGAACAGGTAAGGCACCACGAGGATGACAAGAATGTACAGAAAAGATCAAACTCGGGTGCAAAGGAAGGGAACAAGTCCCTTCCTCCGCTAGGCCACGACCTCAAGTGCAACATGGTATAGTATACTTGATTAGCTCATGAGTTGTCCATTGCCCCTTTGTGAAACACCTTGTAGGGCCATTAGTGCTATAAAATAACATCATTCATAATCCAACATATTTAGCAAATAGTTCAAACTCTTAATAAAAAAACATAAAAATATTATTAATGAAGAAGTTCGGGTCTTGAAATCCCCTTATAACAAGGCCATCTATATAATAAAAAATTAACATGTCACTACTTTCCACATATACAAGTAAAAGAGTTGTTGCATACCCTCATTTTTTAAAAATATTCACCCTACCAAGTTGCCACTCATCTTTAAAAAATAAGCGTTCAAAGCTATTCTATTTTTCTTTCTTTGGTAGATCTGGATAGTGAAAGTTTAAATGATAGCCATCAAATTTCCCATAAGCCTTGAACTATGAAAAAAATTTAAGGAATAAATTAAAAAAAATAAAAATTAGACACTGTTGAATGGCTATATTAAAAACCCTAAGTGTTTTAGTATTTTCACACTCGTATCAAAGGAGTTAGAATGATTTTATTTTTAATTTTCACACTTATATGATTATTAATTTCCTATGAGATTAGTTGAGATGCATGTAAACTGGTCCGGACATCCGCATTATTAAATTTTATTTTTTTAAGAACTAATAGCTTAAGGAAGCGAATGATAAGCCTTGCTTGTCCAATCTCCTCATATGCTAAGCTTAACAAAACAATAGAACAGTCGAGTGTGGTGTGGCTCTATTGTAAAATAAAAACACAGCGAAATTTAAGCAACCCGGGATCCAAAAACGACATCAATTTCTTGATCCAGAACCCCAATACGACATCTCCAAACAGTCAGGAGACACCAACTGAGCAAACATTTATCCCAAACACCAAAAAGGGTCCCGTGGTCGTGGTCAAACACTCTTATTTGAAACCTAACTGCCAGCTGTAACTACCCAAAAAAGTGCAGGAAATTTAAATTTTTATTCTAACATTAACAAGCCAGCGAGCACATTAAAATGCTCACTTCAATTTAAAGCGTGTGTCTTTTGCCGCGGTTGTGAAATGTTTTCTAAATTTTTTATTTTATTTTAAATTAATATTTTTAAATGTTTTTAATGTATTAATATTAAAAATAAATTTTAAAAATAAAAAATATTATTTTAATATATTTTCAAATAAAAAATACTTTATAAAATAATTTTTTTAATTTTAAAAATATATAATTATTTTTTAATTTTAAATTAAAAAACATGGAATAATCATGTTCCAAATAGACTTATATAATGCGAGTGGCAAGAGAGTAGGATATAGTTGAGAGCATAATTTTTAAATCTGGTCTGGGTTTTGGGTTTCGACTGAGTCATCGGGTTAATTTTTTTAAATCAAAATGATATTTTTTTACTAAAAGATAAAAATTAACAAGTTACAACCAGATTTTTTATCGAGTTTTTCCAAATTAACCACTCTATGGTCAACTCACTAGATTTTTCTTTTTTTTTTTTAATTTTTTTTAACGTGATTCTATTCCAATTTTGGATAGACACACTAAATTCAGCCGAGTTTCAAAACTACAGTGGAGGGAAACGA
The DNA here is from genome assembly GCF_951802175.1 of Populus nigra. NCBI lineage: Eukaryota > Viridiplantae > Streptophyta > Magnoliopsida > Malpighiales > Salicaceae > Populus > Populus nigra. The sequence continues at coordinate 14,872,102 of NC_084856.1, forward strand.
TTTTTAAATAACTATAGTAAATTAGGTAATAAGGTGGTAATTAATTTGAACTGCTGCGTGAGAAAATAAAAAATAAAAAATAAAAATACAGAAAAAGTGGGAAGTACGTGTGAGAGATATTTTCTAATCCGAAGGCCAATTCAAATATTTGCGGAGAACAAAAAGAAAAGAAACGAGATAGGCGATCTGTCTCTTTGCAATAACAAAGAAAAAGGGAAAAACCCCAAGAAACTTGGGCAGCAAGCGGCCTTTGCTCCCTCTTCCCTTCTTCATGGACAGGGAAGAGTCGTGAATTTCAATCTACGATACGACACCACCATATGTTATCACTCCTTCCAATATCATGTCGTTTCGTTTCTTCTCCTTTTATTTCTGCACGAAATAATCTTTATCGACTCTTCCCTGATCCTTCTCTTCTCTCTTAATACCACCACCTGATTTTTCTTTTTAGGGTTTCTCCCAGTTTATTGTTCTCTCTCTCTCTCTCTCTCTCTCTCTCTCTCTCTCTCTCTCTCTATATCTCTCAGCTCCTTCGTTATCAAGGTAATTTTTTCTAGCTTCATTTCCTCTTTCTTTATACCATCACCTGATGTTGACACCATTTTTCAGCTACCAAAACGGTGTCGTTTTGGTCTCTATTAAAAATCATAGTTGGGGCTCACTTGCTTTGATTGTGCAGCCATCTAAAAAGCTGGGTGGAATTTGCTTCTTATTTTTTTTAATTTATTATTATTTATTTTTGTAATCTAGAAGTTTGTCTTGTCTAGAAATGATTTTTTATTGTTAATGTACTGCATTGAATAATTGTATCTAAAGCTTGAATTTTTTGATTCTATAAGCAATCTAAGTTAAATTTGTTTCATTTCCACTAATTTCCCCTTATTTACTTGACAAATCATGTGTTTTTCTATTTAGCTATTTAGCTTCTAGATTATGAATTTTTTTTGGGGTTAATTTATTAACTAATCTCTGATTTCAAGTTTCTGGCTTTGATTTTTGATTTGGTGTTGTAGAAGGATGCCATCTTTTCCTGCAATAGCTTTGGATAGGTTGTTAGAACCTGGAGCTTCAAAATTTGTCGACAAGTCAGTTCCTAGTTCGGACGACAACTATCCAGTGCCGAAACCGAAGCCTCCTCCACCAAAATCGAAGCCACCTTTACCCAAATCAAACCTAGAGAGGAGGAATAGTGCGTCGGTGGTAGAGAGGAAAGGTAATCGTCCTCAAATATCGCCTTCGCTGTATGCGACTCCCGAATCGACCCCACTTCCTGATTCGCCATCTTCATTTCCTCCTTCGCCTTATATAATTAATCATAAGCGACGTGGGCCACGCCTTTTGAAGAGCTTTTCAGAGGATGATGTAGCTTCTAGGAAGAAGGAATTGGAGAAAGATGAGGTGAATGGGAATGTGGATAATGGAAAAAATGAGCTTGTTGATTCAAGTTATGGCCATTCAGTTACTTTTTTCATCCCTGGTTCTGTTGAAGGTGAGCTTTTGAATGTTGTCAATGGGAGTCCTAGCAAAGAGGATGTTGTAAATGGGAGTCTTAGTAAAGAGGATGTTGTAAATGGTGTCCATCATGATACTATCAACGCGGCGCATGTTAATGGAAAGATTGATGGGGAAATATCGAGTGGTACTATGCAACATGGGACTAGTAATACAAGGACGGAGTTTACCTTGGAAAAGGATGTGTTGAAGCCAACTGAGCAGAATGGGGAACGAGATGGAGACGTTGATGATTTCTTTGATCCACAGGACTCAATGAGTTATACTAGTAACACCGATGTTGAGGACACCACTGCAGCTGAGTGTTCTATGAAGCTTACTGCAGCTATACCAGTAGGAGAGTTTTATGATGCTTGGGAAGGTACTTGGGTGTTCATGTCTTACTCTATTCTTTCTGTCTGTTTTACTTTGGTAGATCATCTGGTTATTGGAAAAGTTATAGTGCGTTTCCGTCCTTTTGTTATTTTCATGCATCATACTGTTTGGCATCTTGTGTTTAATCTGCCATATTTAAGTAGTATCTCATAGCATGCTGCAGCTATGGTGCTGGGGGAGCCATTGCTCTTCTTACCTCTTCTATACTTTTTGTTGTGTCTTTTCATTTGCTATATGCATGCTTTGTATTGTTTGTCTTCTCCTCTTTACTCTGGCATATTATTATTATTGAAGAACACATATTTTGGTTCTGCCTTATTTTTTGGCTGTTTACTCTTATGAATACAATATAAGCGGCTGTTTAAAATGAGGAATTCAAGCGTTATCATTTCCCAAAACTATCTCTGTATTCTTTTAGCAAAATTAGTAGTGTAACAAATTTGTGTGTACTAGTCATAACAGAATGCAGAAGCTCACTTTTGTTTATTACTATTGCTAGAACTATCTTCTGAGAGTGGGCCACATCCTTCTCCTTCTCCTCATCTCAGTGGAGCTGAATTGCGTGAAATGAGATTGAGTTTGTTAATGGAGATAGAGAAGCGGAAGCAAGCAGAGGAGGCTTTGACTAATATGCAAAACCAGTGGCAGAGAATCAGGCAAGAATTGGCTCTGGTAGGGTTATCCCTCCCTGCTTTTCCTGTTGATGTGCCAGAGAATGATCAGCCATCAGATTCTAATCCTGCAGAGGAGATTTGCCAGCAAATCTATCTTGCTCGGTTTGTATCAGAATCTATAGGAAGGGGCATAGCAAAAGCTGAGGTGGAGATAGAGTTGGAAGCTCAGGTTGAAGAAAAGAACTTTGAAATTGCTCGATTGTGGGATCGACTTCATTATTATGAGGCTGTGAATCGAGAAATGTCTCAGAGGAACCAAGAAGTCATAGGTGAGATTTTTGTTAAATGTTTTAAGGTTTCTTTTGTCAGCTTTCTCATTTATTTTGAACTGGGGGTGCTCGTGGAATCAAGAAAAACTATAGCTACATTTCTAATTTCCTTAGTGTGTTGCTTCAAGCCAATGTTCTAAAACCATGTGAGTTATTGGACCCAAAGAAAAGAAAGCTAAGATATTAGGTGTACTTATAGAAGGATGGAACTGGTTTGGTGGTAATTGGCTTATAGCTGCTAGGGATTGATGAAACTGGTTATGAAATTCCTGCTCAATTTGTTGATCTAGTCAACTAGAAAGCTTGAAACATTGTTGTCAACATTTAAGCAGTTCATAAATTGCTGTCCTAGATTGACTGGCTAGTGGTTGCACCATTATCTGTATGTACTGTTGATCGGACTCAGTGACCTAACCAGTTTTCTGTAGTACAATTTGATTGGCAAGTTTGGTTTGTTTTGAAAACATCGGTCCTTACTTTCCTTCTAAATGTGCAGAGTGAGGAGCTTTTGAGCAAGAGCGAATTAAGAAAATTGTTGAGATTTCCTGTTTGAAGCATGCTCATCTCATAGCTTTTTAAGGTGTACTAGCTTTAATTGGAGCCCCATTGTATTTATTGCTAGATTATTGGTCTTGTAATATATGGCTTCTTATTTTGTAGAAATGGCACGGCGTAATAGGCAGGTAAGGAAAAGGAGGCAGAAGTGGATTTGGGGCTCAATTGCTGCTGCAATTACACTGGGCACAACAGCCTTGGCATGGTCGTATCTCCCAGCAATGAGAGGATCTTCTTCTGCCAGTGATTCTCATGCGCCAGAGCATGATGATACAGCTAATTGATGATCATCTGATCAATTAATAGACTCTGATGTCATGTCACAGGAGAATAAAAAGGTTTTATATGCCATCTTGTGAATATCAACCTCTTGCTTTTGTCCCTAGCAATTTTCCTGCCTGCTTAGATTGCAGGGTTACCATCATAATAATTCATTGCTGCCTTACTGGTGATCTGGGAGGTGATTAATTTTGGTTTGGGTCATTGATCATCTGGAATCATATTTCTAGCCTTTTTGTGCTTTCAAGGCCTTGCTGATACCTGCACGAACGCTATCAGGTCCATCTTAACATTTTCAACATTTTAAAAAGAGAGCTTTCTATCCGGGGATGGCCAATAGTCTCATTGATTTTAGTTTGTTCTGTATTTAAGTTGTATCCCTTGCAAGTCTGCGCAGCTATGAAACTAAGGTCAAGGGAATTGATATGTTGAAACATGGTGATCCCTGCCAGAAGGGTCTCAACCTAGGAGGAATTATTTTGGATGCTAATCTATGCATTAATGTTATTAGCCCGGGGTGAGTTTCGATGTTCATTTGCATTATGCATCAATGTACAAAACGGTGATAGAAAGGTATTTGTTGTTACTGCCTTACAGCTTGTTGCTATCGAGCTATTGACCAAACAAAATATGGATTCATAGATTGTGAAATGAAATTGACACATGGTGATCCTGTCAATGTGTGGGGAGTACTGGTATATGTTGGATCACGTAGTTATTAAAGAAGGTTGTCGCTTTGAAGATTCAAAACTTGTGTAAAACCACAATTAGTTGAGATCCTAGTAAAATAGATTGTAGAAACTGTCAAATTTCATCTTACTAGCGAGTTTACTGTTTCGGAATTTTGTGTTATTAGGGCATTTGGGCTAGTTTGGACTTATAAGTTGATGTATATATTTTTTTCTTTTAGAGTTTTCCTGCAATCCGAACATGGTTCAAAGCTATAACATGCATAATTTGATCTGACTTTAGTGTTTTGAAAGGGCCTAATCTGATTTCTGTTTGATGAAACTTTACTTACTATAGAATGACTAGATATGCTTGCCTGCATAGAATGACATTTTTCTCGAGTTTAGTGTGGCCTAGCCTTGCTCTGCAGGAGCTCAATTTTAGTTCATAAAATTAAAGCTGAAGGGCTAAATCTTGTTTGACCCAAAACTATGGTTAATTTTGGGTAATTTAGCCCATTGTTTACACAGCAAGAACATTCAAACAAACAAACAAATAAATAAATAAAATTCATCCTAGGGTGTCATGGGGCAAGTTGAGGAGAGAGGAGGAGAGGAGGAAGGAAGAGATTAACTCTCTAGTTAATGTCCCATTTTTGGGCAGGAGTTGATGAACTCTCCAGTTTATGTCCCAATATTAGAGCCCAAACAAGATCCGACAAATAAAATTCCAAAGCTTTATGGTTGTATACAGTTTTTTTTTTTTTTTTTCATCTAAACTATTAAGAAACAACAATTAAACAAGGGGAGCATGCCTTCTTAATTCCTGCTAACTGCCAAGGCCTAACCAGCTGAAGCAGCAGATTATCATGAAGCGTGTGAAGGGTAGCAAAACATGGCGGAGAACAAAAAGGCTCTCAAGCAGGAGGAGGATACCGATGGTGCTTGGCAGAGCGGGAGCTTGAAGGAGTCGAGTCGAGTGAGTTGGGCTTGTTTTTATTACCATTTCAACGATCACCTTTATGAGTTGTCTGACCATCATTTTAAGCGTGGAGAGGATCCCCTTTCTTTAGAGGGAACTCGGTCCAAACACATCCTTAACAATGAATGAATATAAAAAAGATAGGCAATCAACGATGTAACTGGACCTGATCAGGCCTGTCTTGGCAATACCTTCCATGAAAATAAAGTCTTAAGAATCAAAATATAGAGACTGAGAAGTTGCTCTCGTATAATAATACTACTACTGTGTTTGACTTGATTACTCTCCTGGACGAAAACACTCATCTCTAAGAGAGGAGCCATTTCCACAGAACCTTACTGTGATTACACTCAAAACACAACAGCTTGTACTTCGGCACAAAACGTTTTCACACATGAAAGGCACGATCCTTTCAGTTTCCTATTCGCTTGCCTCCATTTCCACGCCGCCAATGAGCCCTCCTAGCCCTAGCGGCTCGTGCCCTCTTCCACCTCTCCACGTTTCTCATCCTCAAAAAAATCTTTTGAATTTGATAAAGCTTGTGTGCCTGTTGAGCTATCACATTTGCAGTTGAGGAAGGTTGCCCCAAGATTATCTCATAACCATCGTGGAAATTGTCCATTCCTTCAGTTAAAAGTTGCCAAAACAGGCCTCCAGCAGCTGCACCTCCTCTTTTAGCCGATGAGTATATCTTGTAGTACACGGTATTGAACAATAGGTCTCTCTGGTATGTGCTGAAACCAGGGTTTTTCCAAGATTTTCCAAATTCTGCAATAAGAATTGGTTTTCGAAGAATGTTTTGTGCATCTTGTATGTGGGTATCCAGCCAATTGTTCAAGAAAGAAAGCTGGTTTTGATCATTAGAGCTGGATAACCTGCTCAAGCATAAAAACCGTGTAAGATAAAAAAACGATTCGGTGTGGCTAATTAAGGTGTGGTTATTTAATTAGCCAATTTGGTGCGGCCACTGAGTTTTTAACCAGTATTGGCTCCACAAGGACTCAATATAAAGATCATAGATCTCTTTCGTAACGCTATATGATTCTCTTGAGTATAGCAAACGCTTAAGTTCTTATTAGGTTGTAGTTACCATTGATCAGGATATGCATGGACTGTTGCAAAATCAATTCCAGTGATGCGGTTATTTGCTATGAAGTCTGTTCCTATCTTCAAACCAGGATTGAGACTGTTCCTCTGTGGTGTTGAAGGTCCATAAAATCCTTCTAACCCAGCTTCCAGCAAGTGATTTCTGTCAATTGACTTCACAAAGGAAGCCATTTCTGCTATCCAAGCCTATATCAACAAGCACAGAGACCAACAGTAAGCACGAATATTGTGCATTTGTATACCATTCTAAATGAAATCAGTGAATTCATTAAGGCTTACCTTTAACGCTCTGGCAGCTCTAGAATTCGTTAAGGCTTACCCTTACTAAGGTGGGGCTAAAAGTAAACGGTCATTTACTGGTGATACCTAACCTTTTTTTGCCAAACGTTCACTAATCAAGGCGGACCAAGAAAATTGAAGTGCAAATAGAAACGCAATCGATGAAACTTGGTGGGGGCATGCTAAGGATCCATCAAGGCCAGTTGGAAGTAAACCAGAGCTAGAATGCCCTAGTTACTATAATAATGAAGCGTACAACTACAAGGTAAGGCTCTAGGTTTACTGGTAGCGAAGAAAAAAAGAAAAGGCAACAAGAAGAGGGGAGGTCAATGAACCTGAATAGTCCTTCCAGAAGGATCTGATGTGCATCTAGGCTCATTGATAAGCTCCCATGCCATGATTGTTGGATCATCTTTGTAACGAATTCCAGTAAAGCTATTGTATCTATAAAGAACAGTCTGCAAAACAAAATGTAATCTAAGATAAGTTAATAACTGACTTTATACGCATCACGTCTCATAAACAGAAGAGGTCCAGAAATGCTTCTTCATGACCAAGTTAATTCTTTTCTGGAAACACCATTCAAACTTTAAGAACATATCAGACAAAAACACAGGGCAAGTTTCTGATTCTTCAATCTATTATACAAATTTGAAGAAATTCATGCCACGAACGCCTACGAGGGAAAAAAGAGGAATCCATATGCATACAGATACTATGCACGATCAACATAAAAACAGATCGCATCTGAAATCTGAAAAGAAAAGTAAGTTTAGGGAGAAAGGACTCTGACCTTTATATGGTTCTTGTAGTAACCCTTGACAACGGGGTGCCTGAAGAAATCATCATCAGATGACAGATACTGCCCTCGACTTCTTGCCCAGTTTACGTACTGCTTCTTCCCTCCAAAGCTATCATAGTTGTTAGCAAAGCTCAGAATGAGCTTGATCCCATAACTTCTAGCCTCAGCTACAACAAAATCCAGCCCCTTTACAAATTGTAAAAGGAAAAACAGATAAAAATCGAGATAATTAAGCAAGATTGCGACTTTTGAAGATTTATAAGAGCAAGCATAGCTAAAAAGAAATTAACTTTCAAGAGACCTTAAACATTTGTTCATTGTAGGATCCAGGGGAGTACTGTAGAGGTCTGTAACCACCATCACTAAAAGCCCAAGTTCTGGCCACAGTGAGACCATGGCTAGCTGCTTCACGAAATGCAGCTGAAACTTTTGGTCTCTGAGATGGATCGGAAGCTGTGTACATCAACCAGTAAGCATTGAAGCCATTTGCATAGTAAGGGCTACCATTCAACAAGAAATGCACTCCTCTAGTTCTAATGAAACCATCTCCTGCTTCAACATGGAAATGAAAACATCCTTGATGGATCAAGACGACTAGTAAAAGAGCCAAAGCCAAATAAGTCATCTGAAATTTTAAGGGTTTGCCGTTTAAAAGTTCAGAGAAGTTTTGTCTTTAAAAACTGCAAGACCATCAAAAGACGACAAGCAACTGTCGATAGAGAAACAGACAGGTTTTTTTTTTTTTTTTTTCAGCAATGTAAAACCAAGGTTGTCAATTCCGTTTCGGTAGGTGTTTTATTTTTTCAATTGGAACGGAATGTTTCAGTTTCAGAGTGTTTCGGCGTGCCGTTTCGAGGTTGTACTGTTTTTATATATATATATATATATATATATATATATATATATATATATATATATATATATATATTCAACAAACATAATTCAAATTCAAGATAAATTAATTATAAATTATGCAATACAAACACAATGCTAAACAAATATAATTTCAAAATTTAAAATATTTCTAAATAGTTAAGAATAAATAGATCTTTAACTTAAAGTAATTCAACTTAAACAAAATATCAAAATATTATGAAAGTAAAATGTTTTAACACAAATATTTTAAATATAAAGTTAGGTCAATGTTATTAAGGCTAATGAAATCTAAAGCATCCCTTGTTTTGCTCAAATTCCTACAAAGTATAAACATGAAAAAAACAACATGAATATAAACCATATATATTAGTGATAAATTTAATTTTAAAAAATTGATATCATTGTTAATGAAAATAGTAATAATATTTTTCAATGTTATTATTAATATCATTGTTATAGAAAATAGTAATAAAAAAGAGCTTTTTATAATTGGGTGGTTTAATTAATTAAATTGAATAAGGTTCAATTTGATTCAATGGCTTTTCAAGAGCGGAACGGAACATGTGGAATGGAACCGGAACGTTTCGGGCGGAATTTAGCCGAAAAATCCGGAACGGACCGAGATTTAAAATGAGATGAAATTTGTTCCGTTTTGTTCCGTTTTTTGAATTGGTATGGAATGTTTCGGCTATTCCGGGCGGAACGGAACGAAATTGACAACCTTGTGTAAAACAGAATAAATAAGATGCAAATCAAGTAAATTCTGAATTTGTTTTAAAATATATGCTTATCAATTTTATGTGATCAATATATTTTTTAAATTATATATTAGATTGTGCTAAAATTTTATAAAAATATAAGAAAGTATATTATGATAGAATTTCTGATTAAATAAAGTTTAAAAACATATTATTTTAAATAGTTAAAATTATTAAATGAATCTTGTTAAATTTACCTTAAATTAAAAACAAAATATATTAAGTATTTCAATTATATATAATAGACTCAGTAATATATACCACAAACACAAACAAGAAAGACATATTTGAAATTAATACTGAATTCTACAAACAAAAAAAATATATGAAAATTGAAGACTAAGAATTTTAACATGATAATTTTGTTTATATTATATTATATTATATATTTATTTAATATTGAAGTGGGGTTTCACTACGAAGAACGAGAAAGAAAAACATGAAAAAGAAAAAGAGATCATCCTTAAAGCGTGTAAAGTAGAAAGAAATGGTGCAGCGCTATACACTGAATGACCATTTCTGTCCAACAACTAAATTGTTAATTTCATAACACCATCATAAATTTAAGCTACATCAATTCTAGTCTATCACAGCCATGCATTGCTTTAAAAAAGAGTCCCAAATTTCATACTAGTTTAAATTTATCTGCTGTAGCTTTCATCTTTCTTTTCTTTAAAAAGCATCCGTTGTTTTTTTTTAATTAATATGGATATTCAAGCTTACTTGCGTGTACCTCAACTAATCATACGGATCCTGAAATTCACAACTATATAATGATCATTATATTAACCATTACAGTAATGATTAGTGTCTTTTAAGTGTCGCTGGGTACTCCTTTAACCCCCATTTTATTGCATCTCTTAGCTAGTCAGTCACCTGTTTGCTTTTATTAGGGGATGGTTTGCACCCAACACACCTGGTCCATGGTCGTGCATATTTGGTACAGTTACCAATACCAACTACTAGATAAATGTTTTCCATCTCCTAAAACTAAAAGCTGGCGATACAATTAATAGCCATTAAGCAGCAAAAAAGATCGCACCAGTACCCCTTTCGCCAGGATTTTCTCTGGGGTTTATCTTTGCCTGAAGAGCATGGCAGGCCTATCATTTACCTTCTACCATGCCCAACAAAGACAGAAACTCGTGTATGTAACTTTATGGAGTAGCTTCTGCAAGCCCCTTTTCAGAAATCTGGTGCTTTTAACGTCTCCATCTTGCCCATGTGAGTTGTAGGATCGCTTGCCCATGTACATGGTCCTACTATTTTTTTTTTCATTTTAGCCTTTAAAGGGTCATCACTCATTAAATGCCACAGTGATTTGCATGTGCCGATGCTCTCCTTCCTATTTACTTGTTCTCTCCTTCACACTCTTCCATGTTTGTGGCTCCCATCAAGATATCAAACTCTGTCAATGATCAAGTTCAAGAATATGGATCGTCATGATGAGACAGACCCATCGGACCAAATCTCAGGCAAGAGAAAGTTGCAGCATAAAATAAAGAGAGAGAGCACCAGATGACAATTGAAGGGCAATCACTATATTGTTTATCAAATGACATCGTTCTATTTTTGTGGTGTAATTTTGTCAGTTGGGAACCGACAGATTAATTTGGATCTGAAGAGATTTGCGAGATCTTACCTATCTGAAGACATTGTAGCATGGGATGTCTGACGGTTTTAGGATTTACCAACAGTATAAAAAGCATCTAGAAGGACACATGAGTTCTTATTTCTTAAGCACTTGGTAGCATATTTTCTATGAGTTTTTTTTTCTTTTAAAGAAATTTCAAATATTTTTATTTTTTTTCTTTGTTTTAATTTTTAAGTATTTTTAGACTGTTTTGATGTGCTGTTATTAAAAATAATTTTTTTCAAATAAAAAAATATTTCAATATATTTCTAAATAAAAAACACTTTTAAAATTTTCTACCACAATATTAAATGGGTCAGGGAGCAAAATCGACACCCTTGTAATAGATCAGGTTAGTAGTATGCTCCGCTACGGTCTTATGCGGCTATCTAAGAAAATTATTTTTTTTAGTGAAAACATAACTTTTTTTTATTAGAAAAATAATTTTTTAAATAAAGACTTTTCAAATGAAAAGAAAATTTTATTAAAAAAAATAATGTCACGATAATTATGATGCTAAAGTACAAGAGAATAAAAAATAATTAATTTAAGAAAATAATATAAAATTTAACATAAAAATATTTAAAAAAATATTTTTATATTTTTTTAAATTACATTATTAGGTTAATATAAATAATTTTAAAAATTATACCATAAAAGATGCAACCTTATTTTTTTAAAATAAAGCATAATTGGATATTTTTTTAAACCTCTTCATAATAATACCAATTAAAAAACATTTTATTATAAAAACAAATAAAAAATTAAGAAAAGGTGAAAGGTAAAGCACGCGGTCTTGGACTACAGGCTTGCGCGCATGCCCGCCTAGGCATAGAAGACAAGGCTTAAGCGCCTTTTTTTTTTTTTTTTAAATTTTTAAAGTAGGCATACGACATTCGTTGGCCTGTTTATTTGAAGCAGGTGGGCGACGTATCATTGCTATGTTATTTACTAGAGGTAATTGAAAAATCAAAATTCAATATATTTGGATTCTAAAAACTTAATATTTTATTTGTTTTCACTTAAAAATCATAATAGAGAGTTCAAAAATCCCTAAACACCCTCCAATATACCTTAAATTCAAAATCAAAATGAGATAAAAAAACCTTTCTTGACTTGTATCTTTTTGTTTTTAATCATTAAAGATAGAAATCATCTCCATTATATTTTTTTTATTAAAATAAAATTTATAAATATCAAAATTAAAGTTATTGGTGGTAAAAAACTGGTCACCTGAGAACTTTCTCTCTGCTCAACTTTTTCGATGATTTTTTTCTTTTATCTCTCAACTTTTAAAGATTGAAACATGATAAAATTAAAATTTTGAATTAAAACATAACAACTTTAAAAGAATAGAGATAAAAAAATAAATTTAAAAATTGAGTCATCAAATAAAACTTTTATCTACCTTTTGTGGAGACGGCTTTTGTTTTTTTCTCCATTCTTTTATCTTTTAATTTGTTTCTTAAAAAGTTAAGACTTTATTTTGTAAAATTAATTGTTAATTTAACTTTGAAATATTTAAAACACATTAGGTCGAGAGAACACTGATCAAAACATATTTAGGCATATGAAACCATGAAAACATAACTTTGAAAGATGAAATTAAAATGAAATAAAGTTTAATGGTCAAATTGTAAACTTACAAATTATAGGGACCAAAAAAATAAATTGGCCATAAACAAATACGTTTTTTTTAAGTGTTTGCACACTGAATTATGAACAAGGGATGCTATTTTAGTTATATATATATATATATATATATATATATATATATATTGTATAATATAATGTATAATAACTATTTTACTTCTCTTGCAATTTGGACAAAACTTTCAAATATTATTAAACTTTATCCAGTGTGTCAAATCTGAAAGTTCTGAAAACTGCAATGAAATCATGTGAGAATTATTTTAATATAATTTTATTAACTTAATGATTCCAAAAATAAAACAAAATAAAATTAAAGGACTAAAAAATATATAATAAAGAAAACAAAGATTAGACTTGTGGATTTAAAACTAATTTGAATCACAAGTAAAAATATATTAATTTTAAAAAATAATTATTAAAACTGATATTTTTTAAAATAATTAAGAAAATAATATATTAAATTCTTTCTATTCTAATCACTCCGGTTTATACTGTGATATGGCTTACACGGGCATGTTTTCAACATTTGCGGCCGTGCTATTTGAATCCAATCCAGCAACATTATCATCAATGAATCATAATTCTTACTTTTACTCTCCATAGGGAAAGAAATAAATTGGTAAGAAAGGCCTTTCTACCTTAAACTGAGCCGCCACCCAATATGATCTCGATCGATCTATGACTTCAATTCCAAATATTGAGATGGAGCATGGGGGATTTAATTTTGTTCCGAAAAAGCATGGATTCTTCTCTCCTGGTCAAGTGTCATTTTGGATGATCAATGTAATGCTCCGCCCTAGCGTTCGCAATCTTTTCACTTGTAATTCCGAGCAGTCAATTACTAAACATCATTGAATGTCCAACAACAGGAGGATAAAGCTACTAGAGAAGGAAAGAAATTGGTATTGGTTTCATGTTCTTTCAAGGCTGGTCAAGAGCCTGGCACTGGCACGGCTACTTCCCTTCCCTAGACGGAGACATGCTACTCTCAGCCAGGCCACAGGTTCGAAGATTATGTACAGTCTCTGGCTTGCACAGATGAAAGAGACCTCACGGTCCCGTCTCCGAAACCAAAGCCTCACCCCCAAAAACCCCGATTGAATATCATATAGATATGCTAGAAATCTACTCAGAATTAAAGGACCCAGACATTGCAGGTCATTTAACGCATGCGCGTTAGATGTTTCATAAAATGCTTCGTTTAACGCATGGATCCCTTTACCCATAGCTGAGTTTTTACAGCAATGATATTATAGAATCAGGAAGTCAGCACCAGCAGCTGATGCATCATGCAACAGAAGAGCTAGCAGCAGAAGCAGTCTCAAAAGACTATGATTTCCACACGTGATTGTTAGTTAGGAAAGCAGTTATCAGTTAGTTTTGTTGGTTAGATAGGTAGTTAGTTGAAATGAAAGTGTATAAACACTACCAGAAATTCGCTAAATACCAACGGATTTACCGACGGAATATTTTCTGTCGGTATTTTGAGGTCGAAATTACCGACGGCCACTTTCCGTCCGTAATTCAGTCGGTAAATACCGACGGAATACAGACGGAAAATTTCCGTCGGTATTTACCGACTGAATTACGGACGGAAAAGTTTCCGAATTTAAAAAAAGGCGGGTCGCTGACGTGGAGGTTTTGGCGGTTTTTTTCTTCCGACGGATTCAAAAACGACTGCCTGTACAGTGCCCGTAAAGTGATGTGACCGGTTCGCCGTTTAAATTGCCGACGGACTCACCGAGGGATTTGAAATGGCAGATCCGTACGGTGACATGTCTATGTTTCCGTCAGAATCACCGGCGTAATAACCGACGAAGTTTCCGTCGGTAAAACCGTCGGAAAAAGTTAATATATGACAGCTCTGCCGACCCTCTCATCCCCTATTTCTTCTTCTTCTTCCTCATCCCAACTCTCCCCATCTGCAAACAACCAGCCCCCCCTCCCCCCCCCAAAAAAAATCTTCCTCATATCAGCACAACAAGTTATATTTCTTGAAGTTTTGTGGTCACAGCATCCGCGCGTGTTCTGATTTACCGATGGATTTTATCAATTTTTGTAAGTAATTATATCTTTTTAAATTTTAACATTTAATTAAATGTCAATTTTATTGTTTTTTTAGTATATGTATTTTGTTAGTAGATGTACATGTTTTATTGTTATTTCTCAAACAAACTTGTAGTATATGAATGTATAATTTTGTACCTGTTATGGTTTGTTTTAGATTTTGTAAGATTGTATTTGTTTGTAAATTGTTATTTCTTTATGGAATTACCGAATTAAATGTGCTATTTTGAAATAATTAATAGCTTGCTTAATGGGCCCGTTTAAAGTTTTATCAATGGTATTGCGGAGTGGTAATTTCTGTAAATTTATATTTTTTAATTCGTATGGACGTTGATAAATGATAATGAATATTTAATATTTATGAGAAGTTGTGATTGGTTTGTTGGATAATCTCGAGTTAAAGTAATATTTGTACAAGTTTATTTACCTAACTTAGTTAATTAATACATGATGTCATCATAATTTTATAAAGGTTCGATATAAGTCATGGATGATCGTTCATGGATGTATCGAGATTCACCTCAAGGATTGCGGAGGATGGATTATTGTAATGGGGTTCAGGGTTTTATTAATTTCATAACATCTATTCCCAGAAATTTTACTAGAGGCGGTATTAGGTGTCCATGCAGGAAGTGTGAAAATAAAAAGTATCTGCATTCAGATGTTGTAATGATGCATCTTCTACACAGAGGGTTTATGGAGAATTACCAGTGTTGGTATGCACATGGAGAAGTATTTGTTAGCGAGAGTGAGAGGAGAATGGAAGAAACGGTGGTTGGGTCTACTTCTAGTGCTAGGAACGTGCATGAAGCGGCAAATGACAACACTAATCCTTACAGAAATATGGTTATGGATGCAATGAGAATGAATCAAGGTAATGGCAGTCAATGTCCAATCGTAGAAGAAGAACCTAATGTAGTTGCAGCTAGGTTTTTTGATTTGTTGAAAGATTCTGACGAACCATTATGGGATGGCTGCACGAACCACAGTAAATTATCGGCCGTAGCACAGGTGTTCACCATCAAGTCAAATCATGGGTTGAGTGAGGCCGGATATGACAAGATTATTGAATGGGCAAGAAGCATTTTACCTGAAGGGAACAGGCTGAAAGAGCACTTCTATGCTGCGAAGTCCATGATGAAACCCCTCGGTTTAGGATACCAGAAAATTGACATGTGCCCTAACTTCTGCATGTTATACTACCTTGAAAATGTTGAGATGACCGAGTGCATGACATGCGGGCATTCCCGTTACAAACCTAGAACTGGCAGGGGAAAGACTCTAGTGGCATATAAAAAACTTAGATACTTCCCGATCACACCTAGACTGCAGAGGTTATTCATGTCACCAAGGACTGCTGAGCACATGACATGGCACCAAGCACACCATGCGGTTGATGGAGTGATGGTTCATCCTTTTGATGGCGAAGCGTGGAAACGCTTTAACAGTGTTCATCCTCACTTTTCAGCTGAATCAAGGAATGTGCGTCTTGGGTTGTGTACAGACGGATTCAACCCATTTGGGTCATTTGCTGCTCCTTATTCTTATTGGTCGGTCATACTCACAGTTTATAACTTGCCACCGGGAATGTGTATGAGGCCGGAGTTCATGTTTTTATCTACTGTCATACCCGGTCCAAGAAGCCTGGGGCGGAATATAGATGTTTGTCTTCGACCATTGATTGATGAGTTGGCGCAGTTGTGGTCCTCCGGAGCTCTGACTTATGATATATCGAGGAAACAAAATTTCCTTATGAGGGCGGCATTGATGTGGACTATCAATGATTTTCCAGCTTATGGAATGCTTTCTGGTTGGAGCACGCATGGGAAACTCGCATGTCCATACTGCATGGAAAACAACAAGGCATTCACGCTAGCAAATGGAGGAAAAGCTTCTTTTTTTGACTGTCACCGTCGCTTCTTGCCACTTCATCACAGGTACAGAAAGAACAGAAAAGATTTCTTTGTTGGTAGAGTTGAAAAAGATGTTGCATCCCCGAGTCTTTCTGGTGAAGAATTGCATGATGTTGTCTCAGAGTACGGTGACATTGTGTTTGGCCTTCAATCAGGAAAGCAAAAGTTTCCTGGTTTTGGTTTGACCCATAATTGGGTAAAGCGAAGTATCTTTTTTGAGCTTCCTTATTGGAAGACCAATCTGCTTCACCATAACCTTGATGTCATGCACATCGAAAAGAACATGTTTGAGAATATTTTCAACACCGTCATGGATGTGAAGGGGAAGACAAAGGACAACATCAAGGCTAGATTGGATATAGCTTTATACTGTAATCGAAAAAATATGGAGTTGGTTTATGATGAGTCACGGGTCGCAAAACCAAGAGCAAGCTTCATGTTAGAGAAAAACGCACAACTGCTAGTCTACAAATGGCTTAAGAGTCTGCGTTTTTTGGATGGACATGCATCGAACATATCAAGGCTGGTTAATATAGAGGACTGCAGATTGTATGGAATGAAGAGTCATGACTGCCACGTGTTTATGCAAACACTCATCCCATTAGCTTTTCGTGATTTGTTGCCAAAGGGAATATGGGATGCACTCATGGAGATCAGTCATTTCTTGAGAGATATATGCTCCAACAAGTTGAATGTTGATCACATTGAGAGGCTTCAAACGAATATCGTCGAGACACTATGCAAACTTGAGATGATATTCCCTCCATTATTTTTTGACTCAATGGAGCATCTCCCTATACATCTACCGTTCGAGGCAAAAGCTGGAGGACCGGTCCAATATAGATGGATGTACCCATTCGAACGGTTAGATATTACAGTTGCAATGTAATTCATATATAAAAGTATTTTATATATTTTTCTTAATTGAAAATACTTGATTAATATTTCAATGCAGGTACTTGTTTAATCTCAAGAAAAAGGTTAAGAACAAGGCGCATGTTGAGGCTTCGATATGTGAGGCCTATATTGTTGAGGAGATCTCAACATTTATCTCGTACTATTTCGAACCTCATCTGAGAACAAGAATCAATCGCGTTCCACGGCATGATGATGGAGGTGAAGTGCCTTCCAGTGGGAACTTGTCAATATTCTCCAATACTGGACGACCCACACCTAAAAATGCCGTAAGAGGAAGATATTTGTCGGAAATAGAGTTCAAACAAGCACACAACTATGTTCTATTTAACTGTGATGAGCTGAGACCTTTTATTCAGTAAGTTTATACTAATTAAACTTTGTTAGTAATATACTGTTAATTATATATTGTAATATCATACACTCATTATCACTTGCAGGCAACATCGTCAATATTTGCTCTCCAATAACTCACAGCTGACCGAATCCCAGATCTTTCAATTACAAGATGAGCAGTTTGCCACGTGGTTCAGAACACATGTAAGCACTATCACAAACTCATTCTAACTTGCAAAATTATTGTACGTATGCATGTCATTACGAGATTCTCGTTCACTTACTGTTTATTGATTTACATTACATGCAAGGTTTATCAAATGGGAAGGAGTGCACCTAAGTCATTGTCTTCACTAAGCCTGGGGCCTGAAAGAAAATGTAAGTGCTACAATGGGTATTTTGTCAATGGATATGTTTTCCATACTGAAGAATACGGGCAAGGAATAAAGACATACAACAGCGGTGTTTGTGTTAAGGGATCCACTAGTAGTGAGTTAGAAGTTGACTACTATGGTAGATTAGAAGAGGTCGTCGAACTACAATATCATAACGAGAAGAATATAGTGTTTTTATTCAAATGCTATTGGTATGACACGACTGACAGAGGAATCAGAGTTGATCCGCACTATGGTCTGGTCGAAATCAACTCAAAAGCTAGACTCCGCAACATAAACGATGTCTTTGTTTTCGCAAAGCAATGTCAACAAGTTTATTACACATACACCCCTTCATTTAGAAAGGATCGATCAAGAGTGGATTGGTTGTCCGTTTTAAAAACGAAACCCCGGGGTCGTGTCGAGGTTGTTCAGGATGAGAACGAAGACACAAGTGTGCGAGATGAAGTCTTTCAAGTTAGTGAGGTGGTTGAACCATATCGAGTTGCTCCTTCGATTGAATTGGAAGAAAATTCAAATTTTCGTGTTTTCGATGATAGTCTTGTTGATGTTGACGCAGAGGAGTTAAATTTTGTTTTGAGCTCTAGCGGACAACCAAATATCGATGAAGAAGATGGTATTCATATTGAAGATTGCGATGAAGGTGATGACAATTCAATTGATGACGAAGAAGAAGAAAATTCTGACTAACTACCAAAATGAAGCCCTATGTAAAATCCTTTTTTTCATGTAATTTAGATTATGAATGATATATATATTTTGAAACACAAAATATTTATTACTTGAAATAATTAGTTGAAATGCCACAATTATGATGGATGATATATTTTGTGACATGAAATAATTACTTGAAATGCCACCAGATCACCGACGGCCTTAAGTCCGTCGGCATTTCACAGAGAGTTCGAAAATAATTACTTGAAATGCCATCAGATCACCGACGGCCACACCGACGGACTTAGTCTGTCGGTGTTTCACAGGGAGTTCAAAAATAATTACTTGAAATGCCATCAGATCACCGACGGCCACACCGACGGCCTTAACTCCATCGGTGTTTCACAGAGAGTTTGAAAATAATTACTTGAAATGCCATCAGATCACCGACAGCCACACCGACGGCCTTAACTCCGTCGGTGTTTCACAGAGAGTTCGAAAATAATTACTTGAAATGCCATCAGATCACCGACAGCCACACCGACGGCCTTAACTCCGTCGGTGTTTCACAGAGAGTTCGAAAATAATTACTTGAAATGCCACCCCATTACAGACGGCAACACCGACGGAATTAGTCTGTTGGTGTTTCACAGTGAGTTCGAAAATAATTACTTGAAATGCCATCAGATCCCCGATGGATACACCGACGAATTTAAATACGTCG
Source organism: Populus nigra (assembly GCF_951802175.1). Classification (NCBI taxonomy): domain Eukaryota; kingdom Viridiplantae; phylum Streptophyta; class Magnoliopsida; order Malpighiales; family Salicaceae; genus Populus; species Populus nigra. The sequence goes on from NC_084856.1 coordinate 14,891,528, forward strand.
GTAAGTTGTCGGCGGATCAATTTTACCGACAACATTACCGACGGACTGTGCGAATTTCAAAGGGTTGCACATTAAATGCGCCTCTGCCCGCGTAACATTACCGACGGACCGCGAAAAATATGGAGGGTCATTAAAAATTTTGGTGCGAAATTCAAAAGTTGCCGACGGATTTTTAACACATCACCGACGGAATAAATTAAAATAATAATTAATTTTATATCCGTCGGTGAAGCCGTCGGTAAAACTGCCATATAAGTTCAAGTGACCGCCCGTTCAGTTCATTTTTTCTTCTCCTTCGTTTCTCACCTTAAGCTTTTGATTTTTTTCCTCTCCATTCTTCAAAGCTTTCACCTCCAATCTCTAGCAAGTTTTCTTCATCATCTTCGTCAGTTTAAAAGGTTAGTGTTTTCTCTATTTCATTTTACTTTAATAGTTTTTTTTTGCTATTTTTTTGGTTATTTTTTTTGTTTTGGTGTATTTTTTGTAATGTAGATAAAGTCTATAGTTTTTTTTGCATAATTCATTGCTAAAGTATATAGTTTTTTTTTTGAATTTTTTGAATATTTTTTATTGTTGTATTGGCATAATTATTATTAGTTAATTTGTTGAATTTTTATTGTTAATGTTGAATTTACCATAGAATTAGTAATTGAATATGTTGGAATAATTATTAATTTTACTTTATTATTGCATGATTTGTGTTTAATTTGTTCCATTTATTTTGATTGTTATTCTAGAGTTTTTTTTTTAATTTATTGTTTTGTTGTATTGGCATAATTATTGAATAATTACTTGAATTGTAATTGTTAATGTTGAATTTACCGTAGAATTAGTAATTGAATATGTTGGAATAATTATTAGTTTTACTCTATTATTGCATGCTTTGTGTTTAATTTTTTCCATTTATTTTGATTGTTATTCTAGAGTTTTTTTTTTTTATTGTTTTGTTGTATTGGCATAATTATTGAATAATTACTTGAATTGTAATTCTTAATGTTGAATTTACCTTAGAATTAGTAATTGAATATGTTGGAATAATTAGTATAGATTGGGTAAATTGGTTGTGACTATTATTAATATGTGCAGGTTTGTGGATTTGGGTAGTATCCGGTATAGGGAAGGTGCTGTCGAATTTTTTTTTTACATTTGAATTTAATTATATAATTATTTGTATCAAATTGTGTAGATGCGTAGAACGAAAACCAGAGCTGGTCGCTCAGGTGCGGTCGCAGCTAGTTCGTCTAGCAGCGAGGATGATATTTCCTTAGGTGCCTCTCAAGAAGAGGCACCTACACCACCTGCGCCGTCAACCGATGCTGCCTCTTCCAGCGGTACTTCACAGCGCAGAGGCGGCGTGCCTTCACAGCGGAATCAATTTACCTGCAAGTATGAGGCACAGTGGAAGGACGACCTTTCAATGTAAGTTTGTTAAAGTTTTAGTTTTTTTTTTAAAAATTACAACATAATTTATGAAGTAATCACTATTGAATGTATTTCATTTATTTTCAGGTTCACAAACATTGAAGCCGCCCGAGTAATATCATCGGCGTTTAAATCGTCGATGGAGATTCCATTGTTTCAATGGAGTCAGATATCCAAGCATCCTTAATGGATGCCTCAAATCAATGCATGGTTTAACAGGTTTGAGGCTGGTATTAATTTATAATTTTCAGCTTATTAATATAATTGTAAATAAATTATTATTTTTATTTAAACTTGTTTATTTATACAAAGCACAAATTCTGCTGGGACATTGAGCATAACACTGTTGTGAGGAGGGTGTGGGAAAATCACGCGGCAACTAGGTAAGATCGAAAACAATACAGGATTTTTTTTAGACAAAAATTTATGTTTCGAAATGTAATTTTTGGTTGCGTGAAGCAGGTTGCGTGATTTTTGGTATGAAGCACAGAAAAAGGCAAAAAAAACCGCGAGGGATAGGGGTTTCCAAGGCTGGAATGATGTTGCGGTTTGGAGGGATTTCAAACCGATATACATCCTGGAAGATATATGGCCGCACTATCTTGAGCACGTGACGTCTGAGCGGTTCACACGACGCTCACAGTCCGGTGCTGGCAACCGGAATCGGCCAATTCATGGCGGGGTGACAACTCACACTGGCGGCTCCGTTCCGTTTGCTGCACATGCGAAACGGATGGTAAGATTAATTTAAATGAAATATATCGTTAAATTCAGTTGTTGTTAATATATCTTTTTTCATTATAGGCTGCGTCTCTTGGACGTGAGCCGAGCTCGATGGAGCTGTTTGTGGAGACGCACGTGCGGAGTCAAGACCGCCAGAAAGGGGCGCAACAGTTCGTTGATAACCGTGCTCAGCATTTCGTGGTATGTTTGTTCAACCATTTTATTTTGTAAGTTATTATGTTTATTATATTGAATATGATGATTACTTTTATTTTTATTTTCAGGAGACCTATAATAATCGGTTGAGGGAGAGATACGGGGACGATACTTTGACCCATCCGGAATTCGATCCGGATTTGTGGATGGAGGTTGGCTCGTCAGGTGGACCAGATAAAAATCGGGTTTACGGGCTCTCCAACACTACGGCCGACAACTTGCGGTCGACCCGTAGTGTTTCAACCGTTGGGAGCTCCCAGTCAATAGCGAGCTCGCAATCTAAGGAGTTCGTGGCTTTGCAGCAACTCAACGAGAAATACGACAACCTACAAGCGGAGTACGCACAACTCAAAGCGTCTCATGCACAACAAAGAGCGGAGTCTGAGCAATTCAAAGCGTCTCAAGCACAACAAAAAACGGAGTATGAAGCGGCTCAGGAAAAGCAAAAAGCGGCTTATGACCAGCTTTACGAAATGATTATGAAATTGTCAAATAGCGGAACATGTGCGCCTAATCCTTTTTGGCCGTATAACCACCAGCCTCCGCCAGGATCTCCTCCTCCTCCTCAAGCTCCATCATCTTTATATTAATTTGTAATCAACATTATTTACCTTTAAAACTTCATTTATTATTTTTCTTGAAACATATTCAGTTTGTAATGAATATTATTTAACTTTGTTTTTTTTTTTTATGTTTAATAAAAATTTTATTTGCATAATTGGTTTGTATAACAATTAATTTATATAGTTTTATATTATATATCCTAAATAATTTTTTAAAAACAAATTAAGAAAAAAACTATTACCAAGGATTTTACCGACGGATGAATTCGGTCGGTATTTTAAACTTTCACCGACAGACTTACCGACGAAAATAATCCGTCGCCATTTAACAGTAGCTTCCAACAGTACCGACGAATTTACAGACGGACATATGCCGTCGGTATTTCATACATTCACCGACTGATGTACCGACGGATATTGTCCGTCGGTAAATTCAATTTCACTGACGGAATGAAAATCCGTCGGTATATTTCAAGCGGGAATCTTTTTTTTTTGGCGCGCACGTTCCGTCTGTAAAACCGTCGGTAAATGATTTTTTTGTTTTTCCGACTGATATACCGATGGAATGAGGAATCACTGACGAAGGTAAAGCCGACAGACGTATTCCATCGGTGATGACGTCGGTAAAAAAATCACCGACGCACTTCTAATCACACACCGACGGAATTTTGCCGTCGGTAAAACTGTGAAATCTTGTAGTGAAATAAAGAGTTGTGAGAAACATGGAATACAAGAAATAACATATTGCATACAGTTTCTCTCTTTTCTTTCATTTTTTTTCTTGTTAATAGTCGAAATTTTATTAAGAAAAAAGGCTATAAAGATAATAGCCTAACTTACATCAGATGAACAAGTAGAGGAAAGGAAAGCATTAAAATTGTTGCATGAAACAAGGGAGAGCAACAAAATGGGAACAAAACAAAAACCTAAGAAACCAACTTCTCCCGATTAAACATTCTCTAAATTAAGGTCTAAAGAGTTGGAATCAAGCCTCAGCCATAAAGCAATACTTTGGCGCACCATGGAGAAACATATTTGAAGGTTAGGGGCAGTGTCATTAAAAATAACATCATTTCGGTGAAGCCAAAGATTCCAAACAACATAAGAGAAAAGAAGCTCCCATGAGAGATTCTGCTGCTCGCCTTTAACCATAGAGGACCATTGGTAGCACATATCATCAACAGATTTTGGAAAAACACTACAAACACCCCGATTAGCAAGCAATTTCATCCATATATTCCAAGTGAAGTGGCAGTGAATGAAGAGGTGACTTGTAGATTCCAGGCTTTTATTACAGAAAGCGCATCTTGACTCTTGAAGGGTTAGGTAGTCATGCTGAAATAGAAAATCTCTTGTGGTTACTTTGTCTTGGACAAGAAGCCAAAGGAAGAGTTGCACTTTTGGTGGGCTTAGTTTTATCCAAACAGAAGATTGGAATGGTTTGGCACCACCATAGAGCAGCTGATCCATTATTTTAGAGCAAGATTTTACACTGAAGAGGCCATCGCTGGTTAGGGTCCAGATTTTCTTATCCATCTTGTGGCAGAACATTGGCTTGGATTCCAGCAAGGATGATAAAATTGAAAGTTGTTCTTGTTCAAAAAGAAATAGAGGTCTGCGCCATTGTAGGGACCAGAGCCAGATTCCATTGCTCCATCTACCCATGTCAGCCACCAAAGCAGATTTAGATGAAGACAAAAGATATAGCCTAGGGAAGACTATTTTAAAAGGGGAGTCACCAATCCAATTGTCTAGCCAAAAGGATGTTAAACTGCCATTCCCCACCATGAATTTGCAATGATTCGTGAAGACGTGGTGAACGTCGGTTTGAACAATGGACATAATATCCTTCCAGATCTTGGAGGGTTGGTTGTAGAAAATTGGGACCCCATTCTCATAAGCCGGATTGTACATCGAAGAGATAATCATTTTCCATAAACTTGTACCTGGGGAAGAGAGTCTCCAGATCCATTTTAGCAGCAGGGCTCTGTTTTTCGATATAAGGGAGCCTACACCGAGACCTCCTTGTTTCTTATCACGCATCACTAACCTCCATTGGATCTTGCAGAAAGATCTTTGCTTGGTACATCCACACCACAAGAAACGTCTTTGGATGGATGAAAGAAGCCTGCCTACCCCTTTTGGCATCTTAAATACAGACATAAAATAAATAGGCAAGGAATTAATGACACTTTTAATGAGACATAGACGACCAGCCATGCTTAGTAATCTCCCTTTCCACACATGAAGCCTTTTACGAAACTTCTCTATTACTGGCTTCCATGTAGAGATACGAGATGGATTGGCTCCTAGTGGCATGCCAAGATATTTGCCTGGGAGGGAGTCTGATCTGCAAAAAATAGATGTAGCCAAGCGCAGGCACAAGTGATCATCGACATTGATACCAATAATGGAGCTTTTATGGAAGTTTATATGAAGGCCTGAAGACAAAGCAAACCATCTTAAAATTCTTTTGACTTGAACTAATTGATCAATATCTGCCGGGATGAATATTAACGTGTCATCTGCATATTGTAGGTGGCTGACGAAAATTCCTGATGCAAATTGCAGCCCTTTGATAATGTTCCCACTGGATGCCTTTTGAAAGAGGACTAAGAGGCCCTCAGCAGCTATGTCAAATAGAAAGGGGAAATCGGGTCTCCTTGACGTAGTCCTCACCGAACAGAGAATTCTTTTGAAGGAGATCCATTAATGAGGACCGAGAGTTTTGTTGAAGAAAGACATTCATAAATCATGGTTCTCCATTTTCTGCCAAACCCCATATAACCCATGATATCATCTAGGTAATCCCAGGAGATTGAGTCGAAGGCTTTATGAAAATCAATCTTGAAAATCAGACCTGCCGCTTTTCACTTCTTTAGATCACTCACCAGCTCATTTGCAATCATAAAACCATCTATAATGTTGCGGTCTGCTATAAACGCTGATTGGTTAATGCTAACGATATCTTGCATAGCAGTTTTCAGTCTGGATGCAAGGATTTTGGCAATGATCTTGTAGATACCATGAATCATGCTGATGGGCCGAAAATCTTTAAACTCTTTGGGTTCTACTGTCTTGGAGAGGAGAGTTACGTAGGTTGTATTGATTCCTTGTTAAGGACATTCCTTAACAGTTGATATCAAATCCTCGTTCTTGACCAACCAATACATCCTTTCATTATTCAATAGTAAACAATGACAGAAAATAACAAGTTAAGGGCATTGGAAGAACATCCTGAATACTATCGTGACTAATAAAGAAGACGAAAGGGATATTTCCAATTCTAATGGAATCAGTCTTTCCACAAAGAAGCCGCAATCATGGTTTGTGGAAAGACTGATTCCATATTTTAATGGATATATGGGCATCAAGAGAGAGGAGTCTACAATGTGGCCTTAACAAGAGTAGAACTACCCATTTCTTGTGGTCAAAATTCAAAGGGGTGAATGAAATGTAGAAAATTCATCAAGATGCACTTTACACTTGTGCATCAATAGGTGAAGATTGCTTCTTTTCACCTTAAAAAAAGCTGAGTTTTGGTTTGAAGGTTCTTGTTAGGGGATAATGACCTAATCAAATATTGGAAAGAGTTCTTTAAGGCACTTTGTATAAGGTTTGGATGTTGTAGAGGAGTTCAATAAACTAGAACAAGAGAAGGGAGTGGAGAAATATGTTGAAAGATTTGAGGAGTTCAAATAATTAATGAATACTTTTAATCCTTATTTACCATAATTGTTGAAAATTCCTAAGCCTACCATTTTAATGCAAGTTTTAATCAAGTAAAATAACAGGAAAAATCCATTTTTGTAATGGCTAGAAGAAAAAGAATTGCTCTTGGGATCAATCCCTCATTTAAGACCAACAGGTAATTCACTTTATAAAGCTCTCAATCAACTTAGAAGTGATGTGCAATAAAGTCCAAAACTATCTTCAGAAACTCTTAATGAACAAAGAAGAACAATTAAACAATGTTTTAAGCGTGGAGAAAAATTTGACCTGGACATAAATGTAGCCTAAATGGAATTCGTATGGTAGAAGGAAAAAAAGAATAGCAAAGAAGATATTTTAGATATCAAGAACATGGGATGTCATTAAAAGCTCTAGAGACAATTATGCATATAATACCATTAGAATTAGAGGAAGTTGTCTAGGGAAATATTATATTATTTCACTTGATAGCGGTCTAATAAAATTGTGTGAGGAGAATGTGATTAAAGAAACCAAGGTTGTTTTTTATAAAGATTATTTTTTTAGCAATCATAATAGCTAATCACAATGTTATGACATGTGATGTTTATAGACTAAAATTCAAATGGTTCATGCAATATTGGTATGAGTTCCAAGGTAATTTGAGGTTGTTAAAGCTTGGGATATGTGATATGAAGTTTAAAGCTTGGTATGAGTTCCAAGCTAATTTAAGGTTGTTAAAGCTTGGGATATGCAATTATATACTCACCAATCCTGTTTGATTTGCATATGATTTTAACCATGAAGGTACATAAGAGTCTAAAGGAGGTAGTTTATGGCTTCATTGATTAATTCTTCTCTTTAGAAACTCATGAAGGATTGAAATCAAAATATATAAATTACAGATGTGAAGGCTTTACTAGATGAAAATCAAACAATGTTTCAAAGATTAAGGCACCTTCCACCTACAAAACAAATAGACATAGAATTCCTCTCACTCTGAGGGCTAAACTAATCAACATAAGGTTTTATCGGAGTTCATCATGTATACGAAGGAAATTGAAAAAAATGGTGAAACAAATGCTACATAATGGTATTATTCAACCCAACTATAGGCCCTTTGCTTCCCTAGTCTTGTTGGTGAAGAAAAAAGGCAATACTTTGGAGATTTTATGTGGATTATTATGGGGAATTTCGACCGGTGATGTTCTGATATTTGTCCGTTAAAGGCTAAGCACACTAACACAATATTTAACATGGTTCGGCAAGCCGCCTACATCCACGGGAGAAGCCATTGCATTATATAGGGAGAGAACAAGATTTACAATAATAGAGGAGGAGGAATTATCCCCTCTTTAGCAACTCTCAACCTCACTCTATTTCTCTCTTCTCGGTGCTGCAATGATAGCTACTGCGGGCTGCCTTGACAGCCCACTCTCTTCTATATTTCTCACATCTTTGGCTCTTCTTTTCCTCTCTTTTAACTCTCTCATTTTTGCTCTCTAACATATGCCTCTATTTATAGGCATCCATGGTAGCTCCTCTTACTCTTTTGTCAATAATGGTGGCTGCCAAACTTACCAAACTTTGACATTAAACAATAGTTGTTGGCTGCTACCAACAACCCACCATTGTAGCCTCCTTCTTTGACAATGACAATTATCTTCTTTGACAATAACAGCCATATAATTAGCAATATTCCAACAATTATAACGAGCATAATAATCTAACTATAAAGAATAAGTTATTTATTCCTTTAGTTAATTAGTTAATAAATGAATTAGATGGCTCCTAATTTTTTTTCAAAACTGGGTTAATATTTTCAACCAAGTCAAATCATTAACCCTCTAATCTTAAATCAATCAAATTTTAAAGAATCAAATTAAAAAAATTAATTAAATAGCCAGAAAAAAAAACCAAAAACCTTGTTTTTTTACAACCCTTTTGCTTTCAAATTTGGTGCGTGAAAGTTCCTTCACTAAAGAATGTAAATATTTTGCATAAACTCTATTTCAGGTCACGATATTCTACTTTGCTCTGAAAGAATTGCTTGCAAATCGTGTAATCATATTCAAATATATATTTTTTTAAAATTCATCAGTCATCGTTGAACCAATAACCAATAACATACACAAGAAAAGCTAGGCAGAATACAGCAGCTCCCATAACAACAACCATACGAACCCAGAGAGAGGAAATAAATGCTTTCAGCACAAATGCATCCCAAGCCCAGAACCACAAAATGGAGAAAATGGACCCAACAGCAGCACCGACCACAGCTTGGTTGATTGTATGAAGTCCTTGTGAGACACGTAACCATGTCTTCAAAACGGTTGGTGAGATACAAACATGCGAATCATAGTTATTAAATCCGATAGAAATTTGTCGGTAAAATAATCGGGTCATGAATTAAAAGAGTTGACCTAGATAACCCGGAACAGGTCACCCAGGGGAGCTGAAAGATAATGTTTAAGAAATAATGAATCTGTGAAGCAAAACTTTCATTAATTCTAATGACTTTAACACTCAAACAAGAAAGATTTAACTTTATTTTAAGATGCAGATTTTACATCCATTAACCATGATCTGTATTCTCATTCATAAAGCAATTAAAAACTCTTAACTTCAAAGACACAACACCATAGCTACTTTAGCAATGAAAATCTCATAGAATCAGTGCTTCATAACCGATTACAAAAGAGCAATATTCAATAAATTATCTGAGTTTCGTGAGGTAACCAATTCTTCTCTTTCGCTTTTGTGCAAACCACACTGCCTTAACTAGAAGATTGAGTGCAACAAACCCCCAACTACAACGTCTATTGCGACTGCAACACCAGTGTTTAAACCCCTGGACCACAATAGTGTTTTGTTGATGAGGTTGAGCCCCTCAATTACGAGGGAAGAAATAAAAAGCAGCAGCAGATTGGGAACGGAAGGGAAGAGGGGATGTGGTATTTTGCGTGGTGGCGGCGGCTTGTTTTGGGAAGTCGGATTTTAAATTAGTGTCGCTCGCTTGTGAAAAAAATATTAGGGTGTCACCGGTATAACTGGGTCAACCCGGCAGATCACCTACATTTAACAAGACTGATTGCAATTCTGGTAATTTGCTTTGTAAAACCCGGTGTATAAAACCCGGTTAAAGCCCCTAGTTGCCTAGGTCTCAAGTCACCCGGCCTAGCCACGTTTTTAGAATTAATGTTTATTAATCTAAGGAGTAAAGTTAATTAAATTTTGAAAAAAAATAGTTTTAGTAGATGGATTTTCATTAAAACATTGTTTTTTGTTTTTACAAAATAATATATTTTATATTAGCAACATGTTTTTTAATATAAAAATTAAAGTCATTAAAATAAATATTACATTCATTAAAATAAATATTTATAAAAATCTCAATCATTTGAATTAAAAAGGAAAAATATATCTTTTTAATCAAAAATCTATTTTTTTTTATATAATGAAAGAGAATCGTTGTTTTTTTCTTAAACGGGAACTTATAATTATCTAAAACACAAGGTTTGATAAAAAAAAAAAACTAAAAAATAACATAATTCAATAATTTTTACAAGAAAAAATAAAAGAATATTTAATTGGAAAAAATCTTGTAACAAATTTAAAATAAAATATAAAAAATAGATATTTTATTTTTAATTAATATTCACGAACATATTTTTATATAAATTTGTCATTCTAGATTTATATATAATAATTCATAAAGTAATTGTTAATATCATTATAAAAAAATATAATCTTGTTTTAAAACTTTGAAAAATTGAATAATATTTTAAATATAATTTTAATTGTTTTATTAATAGTGAATTTTATTAAAAAGAAAATAAATTAAAGAGTAATATAAAAAGAAGCTAGTGATGGGCTTAGGAGTATTGGGTTGAGCTTTAGGTCCTTTCCTATTTTAAATGCGAGAACAATATGTTATCAATCTAATATTTTTATTTTTAAATTAAACAAATGGCTTCTTGTTATCTAGTTCAAGTTTCAGCCACCACCAATAACTTAAAAGTTAGGTTTTAGATTTTTAGATTTATAAAAATTATTTTTTAATTTATTTTTATCTGACAATACCTAAAAAACCATCATAAAAATCTAAATAAATTTATTTTTAACTCCAAAACACCATAAAATTAATTTGAAAACAAAGAATTAGACCAATTCAAAAAACCTTCCCGAGCATAAATCTATTTTTTCTAACAAAATAAAAGTTTTAAACTATCTCCATTAAACTAGATTCTTTAAAACAAACCTATTGACATTCTAAGACGAATGCATTGACATTACCATGAGCTTCTTTCATTGACAAAATGTGACAGTTGAATATTTTTTTTAGATGACATTCTATCTTCTCCCTCAACACAGAAGGACCAAAACACAAATAAAATAAAGTTTATAACCTTAATATAAAATCCTTAAATAATAGGATCAAATATATAAAAATTTAAAATTTTAAAGAATAAATTATAATATTTTTATCGTTTAAGAGACTTGTAAAAGTGAATTAGAACACATAAATTGATGCACACATCAAGTGCAAGGATGAAGAATTGTGGTAGTGGTGACGGTTCAAAGTGCTTTTCGTTTATAAATACATTAAAATAATTTTTTTTTATTTTTTTAAAATTATTTTTGACATCAGCACATCAAAACGATTTGATAATATAATATATATTTTTTTCATTTTAAACAAAAAAAAATCAAAATTTTCCCAATATAGCAAAATTAAAAAGATGTTTGAGGAAAAAAAACACACCATAGAATGAACATATTCTACAAGCTTCACATATTCTTTATAATATCCATAATTTGCAAGCCCCTAGGGTTCTACATTGTTGATTGTTTTTAGAAACTCGAAAGTGAGCTCAAGTGTTAATAGCATGCTGCATTTGACTATAATATAAGGGGCAAAATGATACTTACAAGATATGTGCCAAATGCTAGCATAAATGCACTGAGGATCAATGTGAATTCATTTACTCCTAGCCATTCCCCAACTGCAACAGCACACAGAACAAGCACTCTGTAGGAATTTACCAAGAAGAAGCTCACACAAGCATTTATTAAAAGACCAAAACTTGACACATGCAAAGAACATTTGTAACAGCAAGCAGCCATTTTCATGTAGGAAGAGAAAATATGCAGATTATAGAAACTTTCATGGTTCATTTGCAAAAACCTAAGCATGATACTGCATCCCTCATCAGTTGATGGAGCTATCATGAACCTTCTTTACTTGATTTTGCAAATGCTGACATTTGTAACAGCAAGCAGCCATTTTCATGGTAGGAAGAGAAAATATGCAGATTATAGAAACTTTCATGGTTCATTTGCAAAAACCTAAGCATGATACTGCATCCCTCATCAGTTGATGGAGCTATCATGAACCTTCTTTACTTAGATTTTGCAAATGCTGCCATAAAATAGACTGATAAATAGCTAACAAGTCAAATAAAGAGGGACGTTACCTGACAGAATAGCGAACACCAAAGTGAAGAAGATGGATTGTCCATGTGAAGATGGCATCCCAGGGTCAGACCTCAATGTGGAATCGGGTCTCTCTTGGTTGAATGTTCTCTTAAGGATTACAGAGAGGATTGAATTCACAACTAACCCCAAAGCAGCCCACATGGCTTTTGCATCATGCCTCCCAAGAATGACAGCACCAAAAAAAGTAACTACAAGCCATTTGCTCTGTTCCAACAACAATAGTACGACTAAACCATGCGCGTTTATTTCATCTAAATGCCGAAATTGAAATTCTGAAAGAAGTAATATATTGCAGAATGTGGAAGCACCAAAACAAATTGAAGGGCAGTGGTGCTCAAATATATCAAAGATATGAAGCCAACATAAATCTGCTATAAAGCAGCTATAGAGGATTTCTAGTGCTAAATGCTATCCTGCAAAGAAGATTTTAATGTCATAATTGTTAGAGAATAATATAAATCATATCCTGAAACCTCATCTAACAGCTCAATCTTTTAGGTTGTGATGGTTTTTTGACATGGTATCAGATCCTTGATGACCAAGCGGTTACGAGTTCAAATTTTACCATCCCTATTTATTTGATAAAAATTAAGCACAAGATAAAGTGGATCTGTGCAAGTGAAAGCCTTTTATAAATTATATCCTAAAATCTCATTTATCAGCTTAAGCTTTTAGATTGGAATGGTTCTTTGAGAATAATTATCAAAGGCATTCTCAATGCAAGTGCTTCACTAGGGAAATAGTTTTATCTCTCAATTGCAACATCAATTCAGTCCACAATTTCAGTTGTTTCGGGCGTAAGTCTCACTTTCAAACAGAAAAAATAAAAGGAAAGAAAAAGGAAATGCAACTTGTGTTCACTTTCAGAAGTTTTAACCAATATAAAAAGAAATATAGATAGTAAGTGAAATTAAAAAACAAGCATAGTGGTCTTTGATTGGAATAGTAACATATAAAATGTAGTAAAAAAATTAAATGGTTTGGACACCAAATCTATTTGTATGATAAAAAACAATAGAGAATAACCCAAATCGTTGAGAGATTGAGTTTTAACTAATATTTTACTTTAATTTATTTGAATTTTTAGTTGAAATTTATTAATTAGATATTATTTAGTGTACTTCAATTAATTATTGTTGGATATTTTATTTAGTGGGTTATAAACCCAATTATTTGTTTTAGTAAGGATTTTAGTATTTATATCTTATTTTTATAAAAATTAGCTAGTTATTAATGAATTGAATAAAAATTACAATGTTGCAACTTTTCTAACCCCTACTCTTCTCTTCTTGAGTTCTTTCTTTTTTTTCTTCGACTTGTTCTTCTTAGCTTCTCATTTTCTGTCTTTTTTTTCTTTCGAATCTTTTTAGTCTTGTATCACCTTTGATATTAGAGTATGATTTTTTTATTTATTATTCTCATAATTAAACAATTCATAGGCTTATTCAAATCCTGAAATTCAAAAACCATTCATAAACCCTAGAGATTGTGGGAAACTTTCATCAATAATGATAAAGAATGTAGCAGTACAAAAAAATAATTCATCTTTCTGTTTTACGTTCCAGATCTGAAAAACAAATACTCTTACACAGCCACATCAGCGCCACTTCATCACACTACCATGTCATCATAATGCCATATCAGCATTGACACGTCAACTAGCACATCCTCAACAACACCATGTTACCGCCGCATCAGCACCACATCAGCATTCTTTGTCACGTCAGCAACAAACTTTTAGCATATTCCCACCAAACAATCTAGTCAATAATAGAGCTTATCTAAAATGATGGAACACTATGATTTATGATTTTATTTGATTAATCATTTATATTTAATGTTCTAGCAATTCATGCTTAAAATTAACTATTCTTCTTAGCTTTTTCTCTCTCTCTTTTATTTAGCTTCAAATCTCTTTGGTCCCGCGTTACTAAATTTGAAGACTTTCAGCTCCAATTAATCAACACATTAAATCATAGTGATTATTAAAAAGACTCATAAAATCATGAAGGTAAATAAAAACACAACTCAGATTACAAAGATTAAAATCTCTTGAAAGAGGTAACAAACGAACAGAGAAAACACAAACCAGGCAATTGAGAGTGGCTTCCAGTCCACCAGCCAAGAGCACACTTTGAAACTTATTAGGCCCATGAATAACATCTCCTTGCTGAAAAGATCCTGTACTTTCTTCACTGTTACCACCATAACTAGCTCTAAAAACAGATATTCTGATCAATTCAGTCATGGTCTTCGACAGAGCTTTATTTTTTGATCCAAAAAAATCAGATTTCGAAGCTGGAAACCGGAGGAACGAAATGGGTTTTGCTTGATTAAGCATAGAAGGGCCACGAAGCAAGGATTTGGAAGTGGGTTTGGGGAGAGTAGTAGTAGTTGTTGACGTCATTTTTTGTGAGAAGCAATGGCAGCCAAAGTTTGGTAGGAAGTATAGTGGAGAGGAGCATTTCTTGGAGATTTTATTACAAGTGGGAAATAATTATCTATGATGGTGGAAGGTATAAATTGGGTATCTTGAAAGGATTGGTAAGCCATGGAAGAGCCTGGACTTCCATTTGTTTTTATTGACGATGACGACTTCTACTACCTGCTCACATGGAGCCTGGAGGAACCTCGTGCTAATTTGATTCTGTCATCTCTGGACTCTGTCATTGCATAGGGTCCCTCTTTTTTTTTTTTTTTTTCCTTTTTTATATTTAAATTATGAGAGTATCAGCTGAGCAATTTTCCTACACCCAGTTTCATGATAGTTAATACTTCCTCGTTCCTATGCCTTGTTTATTTCAAGCAAACTAAATTTTTGAAATTTATTTTTTTTTATTTTTTAATGTTTGGTAACCATCCAAAAAGTCAGTTAAAGAAAAATTATTTCCAGTTCGAATAAAAAATTATCTTTTATAACAGGAAAGTGTTTTTCTTTTCTTGTTAAAAGGAAACAGTTTCTGTGTGTCTCTTTCCAAAAACAATTGAAGCAACAGTTGAAGCAGGAAGAATTGAGAATTATATCTCTGGAACACTCTTTTATTTCAGGTATTTTCCCCTCAAATTTCTCTATTTCTCTATATTATTTCCTTTATATTTTTATCTTCTTTGTTAGATCTGTAAGAATTATATCAAAAAAATCCTTTGATCTTATTTAATTTGTTGTGTCTGTTCCGAAAAAAACTATTATTTCTTTGTTTTTGTATTTATTGTTCAAACAATCCATCATGGTTTATCTTCTGCCTGTCAAATTTTTTCCCATACCCAGTTTTCTTCTTCCACGTTCAAACAAGTTCACAGAAAAAACCAACCAAATTCATCACAAGCAAGCCATAAAAATCACATTTTTTCCTGCACATTCAGCAGCTTCTTTAGAGAAATAAAAATCCCCAAACTTTCCCATCCAGTCCCTACCTTGTTTCCCCGTCTCCGGATCCAGCACAAAGAGAGAGAGGCAAAGTAAAGGGGGGGGGGAATCAATGAATCTGTTGTTTGCTCTATTTTTAATTCACTTTCCCAGCGTTATCAGTACATGTAGTCAGGGGAGAGAGGGATGAGAACTGGGAAGGAGGAGCAGGTCCTTGAGGTCTAGCCCTCCTGCCCTTTGCCCCTTGAATCTGTGATTTTGTCCTGCTTCCTTAGAGAACAGGGGAATGACGAGAGAGAACTGGGGAATTCGAGAAAGAGAACTGAGAGAGAACAGCCGAGAGAGAAAGTTAAGGACTTTAGAGAACGAACCGTGAATGGTGAGAGAGAACAGAGAAAATATGAGGGGAAATTGAATGAGGGGAAACCTAGGGGAATTAAAGACAATAGAGGGGAAACTAGGGGAATTAGAGAATGAGGGGAAACGGACAGAGGGGAAACCAGGGGAATTAGAGAAACTGAATGAGGGGAAAACCGATAGAGAAAATAGAGTTAGAGAAAACAGAGAAACCCATGAAATGTTGTCTTAATTAAGTTATAAGAGAGAGTTAGAGATTTGCAATGCAAGATATGGGGAACGGTGAGGTTTTTTTTATAAAAAGATCATAAGGAGTAGCCTTGCCTGCCTATTAGTGCCTAAACTCAACAATCTCCATGGTTATAACTAACAAATCAAAATAGAATTGAATTGAACCTAGCCATGAACTCGATCGTGTGTTGTGTTGCTGCATGTGGGGTGATTTTTGAAACTTATTTTTATTTAATTATTCGATAATCAGATTATTTTTAAGAATTAAATTGATTTAAATTATAGAAAAATATAATTGATCTTATTGATTGTTGTGAACTTATGAATTGTATAATTTTTAAAAGGGTTTTATCATCGAGAAATTGAATTTTATGGTCTTAAATAATATATTTTAAGACATTGTTTGTTTAGGGAATCAGATATTATTGCCATAACTATTATACATTGTCAGCTTCTTTAAGCATAATTTATTGTATTGATTGTGTAAGTATTTTATATGCTTTTCTTAATATTTATTTCCCTAAATTTTTAAGTTTTGTTATTAGAAAACTTCACTTTCATGTTATGGATAGTAAGATAATTCATGCAGCATGTATGAGAGCAACTATAACTGTGATAGCTACAGTGGTTGCAATTATTGAACAAGAAAGAAATAGAATTTATGTACCAAAAGAACCACATATAAATGCAATTGCTCAACGAGAATTCTATATTGACAACATTTTGAATTGAGGTGATAGACATTGCGTTGAACAAATTCGTATGAAACATGTTGTCTTATATAGATTGTGTGATTCTTTCACAAGTCGTGACCTATTACGATCAACTCAAAATGTGTCTATTAGGGAGCAAGTAATTGTGTTCTTACAAATTATAGGCCAAAACCAAAGATTCCGTGTTATATTCTGTTGAAACTATCCATCGTTACTTTAGAATTGTTTTAAAAGCAGTTCTTAAGTTATACAAACACCTTATTAAAGATCCAGCAGATACAGTTCCAGCAGAGATAATGAATAATCGAAGATTCTATCCTTATTTTAAGGTATGAAAACAATACCAATATTTTTATACATTAATTAATTACATCTAGAAGAAAAGGTTATAAATTATTTTTTCATGTTTATATAGGATTGTGTAGGAGTAATTGATGGTACCCATGTTCCTGTAAATGTTTCTATTGAGATTCAAGGAAAGTTTCGAGGTCAAAAAGAAGGAACAACACAAAATGTTTTAGCAGCTATAACTTTTGATTTGAAGTTTATATATGTTTTAGCTGGCTGGGTAGGAAGTGCCCATGATTCACGGGTTTTAGGTGATGCATTATCAAGACCTAATGGTCTAAAAATTCCAGAAGGTATATAATAAAGCATGTATTATATGCAATAAACATATAAAATGTCTTATTACATAAAGATAGTAATAGGTTTTTTTTTTAATTTGTAGGAAAATATTATCTCGGTGATGCTGGTTACAATATTCGAAAAGGAATCATTTCTCCTTTTCGTGGAGTTCAATATCACTTGAATGAGTTTAAGAACGTTCACCAAAAAATAAAAAGGAGCTATTTAATCTTCGACACTCTTCATTGAGAATCGCTATTAAGCGAGGGTTTGGTATTTTGAAGAGTCGTTTTAGATCAATTGATGGAAAATCTTTTTGGTCTTATGAAATGCAAGTAGATGTTGTGCTTGCATGTTGTATTATTCATAATCATATAATGAGAGTTGATCCTTATGACTTTCTTATGGAAGAAATATGTTCGGAAAGTGAACCAATTAGACGAACAATCAACTTAAATCAATGGGAGGAAAGGGAAGAGAATAGGGAGTGGATAACAAAAAGAGAAATGATTGCATCAACCATGTGGAATGATTATAACACTCAAAGAAACTAGTAATTGAGTGTTAATTATATGTGTTTGTTTTTATTATGTCTTGCTTGAGTTTGTATTATCTTTGTTATGTATTTGGAGTAGATATTGATTTTATTATAAGTTCTTATGTATTTTATGTATTCTCTTTTAAATATTAATTGTAGTTTTTATATGAAATTTATTAAATCTAAATATTATATGATTTTATTTTGTATAAATTTGTAATTTCTTTTTTGTAGAAATGAGTTCCACACATAATGAAAAATGCAAGGGTATGCACTTCACATGGTCTAAGCCTATGTCTCACATGTTACTTGAGATATTAGCTAAGGAGGCATTTAAAGGAAGCAAACCTTCTTCCACTTTTAAAGCAGAATCTTTTGTTAAGGTAAAGTGGCTACAGAAATCAGTCAAAAGTTCAACGTGCAATGCGAGCCTAAACATGTGGACAATCATCTCAAGATTGTGAAAAAAGAATGGGGAATAATAACCAAACTTAAAAATAAAAGTAGCTTTGGTTGGGATGATTGTTTGAAGATGATTACAGTTTCGAAAGATATATATGATGAATAAGTAAAGGTATGATAAATATTATACTCTTTGTAATTTTTATATTTACTTTTGTTTCTAAAATGTTATACAATGAACTAAAAAATTGCATATTCTAAACTTTATGAATAGGCACATCCCAATCATGACAAGTATCTCAACAAAAAACTTGATATATACAAGGCAATGACAATTGTTGTTGGAAAAGAAATGGCAACCGGAAATTATGCCAAATCATATGTTGATGTCAACTTGGAAAAGAACACTGAAGAGCAATCAATTTCAATTGAAAATGAAGGGGAATATGAAGAAACTTCTAAGGAAAAAGAGACATCTTCCTCTAGTACACAAAAGAGGCAACATAGAAAGAGAAATCGCATGTATGAAGATGATGGTGTTGAAAAGTTGTCTAAACAGATTGGAGATGTAGCACTTGCAATTCAAAGCCTCAACAAAAATCAACTTGATGTTAATGCGTTGTATACAGAAGTGATGAAAATTGAAGGCTTTGATGAGATCACTATTGGGGAGGCATTTGACCACTTGGTCCAAAATTAAATGTTGGCAAAAGCATTTACTACAAGCTTGCTTGCTAAGATGATTTGACTATGATAAGAAACTATATGTTTGTTATTTGACAAGTATGTTTACTTGTTTAATTCGGTCTAGCATGTTTATGTTTGTTAATTTGAACTAATATGTATATATATGACATCAAAACTTAATATTTATGCATGACTATGTTTGATGTTGGATATTTATATTTATTTCTTGATACTTATTTGATATATATTAAAGGGATAATTGCCTATACCCGTAAAAAAAAATCTTTATCCAAAAAACCCATCAAAATATTTTTATATTTATTTATCTTTTAGAAAAATCTTAATACAAAAAAAAACCCAGATATCTAACTCTTACTATAAACTAATTTGACTTTCTTCATATGAAAAAAAAAACATATTTTAAGCTTTTAAAATTGAAAAAAAAAATTAATAGGTTTTATTTATGAAAAATTTCACAAGGTTATATCTCTATAATATTATATGACATATATAGTTATATTTTATAAAATAAGTTATATATGAATATAAGATATAATAAAAAAATTCATCATTACACTTTTTTAGATTTTATTCTTTTATTGTAAGTGATTAAATATTTATATTTAATATTTTTCATATATTAGATAAATTTGAAAAAAAAAATTTAATTTATTAATAAATTATTTTCCAGTTCATTTTCCATAACATAACAAAACAATGAAAAGTATTTTCTAGTTCATTTTCCATTACACTATCAAATATCGAAAAATACTTTTCCGGAATTCACTTTCCTAGAATTCAATTTTCCCGGAATTCACTTTCCAAAAAAAAACTAGTTTCCTGCAAACAAATGGGGCCTAAAATTCAAATTAGTTTCTGACCAGAGATGCCACAGATTTTCTTAAAATAATTTTTTATTGAAAAGAATTCAAGGAAAATGTATTTGTTTTAATTAAATCTTATTTTTCTGTTTACACATCTCTTTTACAAAACATTTTTTTATTAACAACTTTGGTTTTTCAATAAAAAGTAAAAATAAATATTTACAAGAATCTCAATAATTTAGATTTAGAAGAAAATGTATATTTTTAAGACAAAATCCCATTTTCCTTATTCAATTATTTTTTATTTCGACAAATATTTTTTTTATTAGGAATATTGTTTTTAGATAAAAACTAATCATAATCTATAATCTAAAAGAAAAGTTTTAAATTAAAAACAAAAATCATGTCTTCATAATTTTTATACAAAATAGAAGAAATAATTAATTCATGAAAATATAAACAATTAACAATAACAAAATATATATTGTATTGTCATTAAATATACATGTGCAATTTTCATTTTTTTTTGTTTTTCATATCATAGTCATATATAATTATTCATAAAATGATTATTAATATAACTATTAAAAATCTCTAATCTTATGTGAAAATAATGATATCATGTATGCTTTTTAAAATACCAATGTAATTTTTTATAAAAGAATTTTATTTTAGGATATTAAAAAAAAAAGTGTCAGCAAAGCCAAGCCCATATGCACTTGGACTTGATATGTTGTACTTGTGTGCCTAGTTTTCTTTTTTTAAGTACAAAGATACAAAACAAATTTTAAGGTTTTAATTATAAAGCAAATTTAGAGATTGGTATTTTTATTTTGTTGAACATTAAGTTTAAGGGTAGATTGATATTTTTTTTTTTTGCATAATGTAATGACTCAAATACCATCAAAAGCAAAATTCAAATAACTTTTTTGTAGGGGCTTTTTTGAATTTTCCATTTCAAAAACACATTAAAATATCTACATTACCATTCAATGCAAAAATCTTTTTTTGTCCTTTTCTCTTGGATTTTTTGTTATTATCAAATTGGGTAAGGTCAATTTGATCTTTCAATAAATGCAAAAAAAAAAATAAAAAAAAATTGATGGTGCAAGCAACGCACATGCTAGTGAATGGAAGGATCTCGTGCTCTCCTAAAGGCGTGTGTAAGCTCCTCTAGCAGCCAAATACTGCCTTCTGTTACAGTGTTCAGAGTGGCTCACCAAGATATTTTTTATGAATGGGTGCGTGGTGGCGACGAACAACCGATGTGGCTTCGAAGAGCTTTTTTCTTCTCCTCCCATTTTTCTCTCTCTTCTCCTTGGAAAATACACAAGTTTCTTTTCACTTGATTTTTTTATCCAATTCGGTCCTTATTCTTTTTATTATTATTATTTCTTTTGCTTTTAAAGCTTATTAAAGTTTTGTTTTTCAATTTCATCCTTAAAAATTAAATTAAATTTAATTTAATTTTTGTATCTAATTTGACCCTTACTCTTTTAATTGTTATTTGTTTATCCTTTTTTATGTTTTTAAATTTTGTGCCTTATTTGATTTAATTTTTGTATTAAAGTTTGGTTTTCATTCTTTTGATTGCTGACCAACTAGACGATGAACTCCTTTGCTTTAGAGGTCTTTCGATTACGCCTTTATAATCCTTCCCATATATTTTATTTTGTAGAATATGAGACTTTATTCAAAATTATTAACAAACACCATGCCTTGTGCTATTTTCACTATAGCAACATTTATTATTCACTTTCTTCCAAATCACTATGGATTAGAACAATCATTTTTTCTCTAAATTTTCAATTTAGTTTTTAAACTTTTTCTTTAGCGTTTTAGAATTTCAATTGAAAAGTTAATTTAAGCTCCTAATATTTTTAACCTATTTGGTAGACGGTTTCTCTAGTTTTTCTAAATTCAATTTGGGTGTCAAACTTCATATCCCTTATTTTTCAATTATTTTTTGTTAGAGTAGAGAGAAGGGGTCACTAGATTTCAGTGTAAACAGAGAAATTCATTGTTGTCGACAATTCTAGAAGAAAAAGGTCAATTTTTGTATTAATAGGTTTCATTTCATGAGGGGAGTTTGACTAAGGTGTTTTTATTCCTTCTCCTTACCCGATGTGGGAGATCTAATCACGAGAATAATTTAAGCTTTGGGTTGATTTTGATTTTTCAAGCTATGTTTTTTGGTTTTTTATGGCTATAGATAGATTTATTAAGATGTTTAGGGTGTTTTCTGAGGAATTTGGGAAAAACAATGGCAGAAAAAAATGGTGTGTCGTCTGTTATCTTTTTTTTTTTAAAAAAAATGAAATGGGATCGTTTACCCCTTGAAAAAAAAATAGGCCTATGCAAGTGGGTTAGAAGGCCCACTTGCCTGGGTTATTTGCTTGTTAATGCCCATGCCCACGAGACAGACTCCTTTATTTTTTAATGTTTGGTTATAAAAAAATGAAAAAATAAATCAATGAACTTAATTGATGTAACAAACCCGACTGTATGACTTGATCAACATTAAAAGATCTCAACATATGTTCTTAATTTTAGGGTAATTTTTGTTTTTAGAAATCTACCAAAAATTCGGCAGAGTTTCGTTTATATTTAGAATATCTCAAGTTATCGACTACTATCAATTTACTCAATCAACCCATCATCACAAGGTCCTATAATTTCGGACCTTATTTCAATTATCAATATTCAACACCTCATACAATCCACACACACTATATATATATATATATATATATATATATATATATATTAAATTAAATATTTTTGTATTTCAATATTAAATTAAAATATCATTTAATTCATGGTTAAAATCTATTTTTTAAAAAAGACATATCACTGATACCTATACTTTTTTTTTCTAATCCACGGCATAGCCCACTATAATAAACTTGTAAAAACTACTGAAGCTGAGACCACTGGGCGGGAGCATCAGATGCAATAGTTGTTGCCAATCCACGAGGAGGAGGATTAAAATGTCGATTCCCGAGGAAAACTAGAGCAACTTGCAGCTTCGGCTATGCAGTCTTAGCAGCCCATATATTAGGTCTTCCTTCTTTGGCATAACAAATTATTGCTAACTAGTCTAATCTTGTCCAGAATCCTGTTAGCTGGATTATTGAGATTCAACGTGGTTTGTAATGGGCTCTCTTTGTATTTCAAAACCATTTTCTTGTTCCAAAGATTACATGGGCTGAGAAGACCATATGCCAGAATTCGAAAATGACCGAAAGAAAGTTGCATGGTTTTTCTTCTCTTGGTACAGGCAAGAGCTAAAAGCCTAAAGGAGGTGGCAAAAATTTTCCACAAAGTTTTATGGATGATCCCATGTTGGATCTCTTGCATTAACATTTTGCATGGATGATTGTTTTTCATAACAGGAGTCTATTTTCATGTTCTTATTATTATTTCATATTCTACTAAGAAATTCACTTATGAAAATATAAAAGTATTGCTTTATAATCTCATGTTAGAGCATCGAGCGTACTCCTCACACTCGGTTGTTCAAAATCAAAGGATTAGGACGTAATGATAGAAATTTGAAGAAATTTGAGGTCGAATTTAGTAGCTTAATTGATGGATAAAATCAAGGCAATTGAGAGAAAATTAAACCACAAAGCAATATATTTGTAAGATATAAACTACCAAAATTTAAAACTGTGAATACTGAAATACAAATGAATCAAATCATATAATGCTTTTTTCTTCTTGATTATGGGGAGTGAGTGTGAGTGTGTGTGTGTGTTTCTATATATATATATATATATATATATATATATATATATATATATATATATATATATATATATATATATATATATAAACACACACGCACTCCTCCTTATTCAAGAAGAAATGAATGAATATGGCATTAGTTTAGGTCACCAAAAACGAAAAAGAAAAAAGAGTTCTATCGGAAGCAGCAAGAGCGCAACGACATCTTGATGTTGAGCTTGTTGGGGATTCCGGCACCACATGCACGGACCGGTGGTGTACTGATATTTGCTCAAAGGAGGCTTAAGCACACTGACACAATAATTTACGTGGTTCGGCAAATCGTCTACATCCACGGGAGAGAGTCCATATTATTTAGAGATAGAGAAGGATACAATAAATTCATGAAGGAGGAGGATCACTCAACTCCCAGCTCACACACTCTGCTGCATATGGCAGCAGGGCTGCTGCCCATGGCAGCAGCTTCTCTTTCTCTCTTCTTCTCTTCACTTCACGTTCTCACACTTTCTCTCAACCTTGCTCTCACAAAATATGCCTCTTTTGTAGGCATTTCATGACAACCTTCTCCAGCACTTCTTTAACAAAGGTGGCTGCCAACTCCTACTCTTCTTCAACAAAGGTGGCTGCCAACTCCAGCTCTTCTTCAACAATGGTGGCTGCCAATAGTCAATGGTTGGTGCTGTCCATTTTCTGCACATGCAATGGCAACAACCCAACAATCACCCCCTTTGCCATTCATGTAGGGCAACTGTCCTCTTGCTTCTTCAGCACAGGCTTGCATCTTGCAGCTCTTCCAAGCTTACCATTCTGAGAGCATCTGTGACCGAGTTTACAAGTACTCGCCAAACCTTTCAATCACCAGAGTTACCAAAGCACACCTTTTCTCACACAAAAGGATCACTACAACCAGATGGTCTGCCACTTCACATCTGAATAGTGTTAATGCTTGTCTCTGGGACACACTGCATTCCCCTTCGAGCATATCAACCATGCTCAGTCCGGAATGATTCATCAAGCCTTACATCAAGGCTTACAACACCCCCTCAAACGAATATTCTCAAGTGCGACAGTCATTATCTGAGTATCTCAATATGATCACGAGCTCACCACTCTTCCAAGAGTCTACTCATCCAGGAGTTGCGCCTGCCCTCTGTTCCACCCTAGAAACCACGCCTTACTTCTCCATGAGTCTCTCGCTCTTAGTCGTAAGAGTCCAGGTAGCTCTCCACCTTTAACCATGGGGACAACCCATTAAAGGTTGATCCATATCTGTCTTCATACTCTGAGTATTACAATGCCATTACCGAGCTCACCACCTTGACAAGAGTCAACTCGTTCCCGGAACCTGCGCATGCCCTCTGCTCCTTCATAGCAGCCGCGTCTTAATGCTCCACAAGTCACACACTTATTGTCCAAGGCAAATGTCTTCTAGCTCATTGATCTTTAGCATGAGGGTAATATCCATGAAAGTCAATCCTGTATTTGTCTTCATACTCATCATAGCCACTTCATTGGCTATACACCTGTCCACTCATATCTAGCCATCACATTGGCTCTTGGGCGTTCTGAACTGGGCTCATATCATGGCCCTCAAACCTTCTCCTCAGGTGTCTCCGCTCGTTGTCGTGCGGCGGTCTGAAATGGGGCTCCTATCGCGGCCCTCACACCTTCTCTAAGGTGTCTTCGCCCGTTGTCATGGGGTGGTCTGAACTGGGGCTCTTATCACAGCCCTCATACACCTCCCATCTAAGGTGTCTTCACCTTTCATAGGTGGTCGCATCCTCCTTCAGCTAAGATGCTTCAAAGTGGCTCCAAAATTCTCTATCACCATGTGGACTATGGGAGATCATTGCCACTGATTACATAGAAAGAGAAACTTGCGGTATACTTCTCGCAATCCTCCACCTCGATTTCTATGTTTGGAGCTTCTATGCTTTTCTGCTTGACAGTTCCACCTACACCAACTATCTTTGGTGTCTTCGCCTTTCATCATAGGCGGTCGCCTTTTATCACAGGCTTTTGCACCCCCTCAATTAGGTGCTTACACAACAGCTCTCTTTCCATCCTTGCATGCATTGGAAAGGTCTTCACTTGTTGTCTTCATCAAGAGCACAAGAGACTTCCTGTTGTACAACTTCTACATAGTCTCTGCTTTAAGCTTCATCTGGGAACACTTCTTCTCCTTGCACTTGTTGTCTTATTATAGTATCTCGTTGGATCCTACGAGTACTCCTGCACAATCTCTGTGTGCCCTCATGCAATTTCTGTTCTCCAGATTTTCCCCTATTCCTTGCTTATGTTTGACAGTAGCTCATCCTGTCACAACACCTGTCCAAGTCAAAATAGGGTGCCAATCTTTATCCCTTGTTGTATTTCTCTTCCATTATTAGGGTCTTCATCAATTCTCCCTCAAGAAATCACAGTCACCGAATCTAACTTCTTTGGAGAAATCACCACTTCATCGGATCCTTGAACATACGGAACCCAACTGTTCCCTTGTGTCGTCGTCTTGCTAGTCTTCAACCGTTTCAATACAAACTGCTATATATACGAAAGTTCCCAGGAAAGATTGGAGGGGTCACACTGGTCCCGCTTAAAACCCAATCTCCTAGACAGAACTTCTTAGGCCATATCTATCCATCATACTGTCTTTCCGTATATACAACCATTTGCTAGCTTTGTTGCGGCTTTCCTTTACAAGTGATCTGGAATTTACTGGTTTAATACATGATTTCTCAACATCTAGCGAAACTACCAGTTCTTAGACTCGTCAAGATTGGTCTTCATCAATTTCCACTCTACACCTCTAATTGTCCACTTAATCGGGTGTCCAGAGTGTCCCAATTTTGCCTTCCATCAAGGCAATTAAAATTTCTCCCCACTTAGCAGTTCAGCACATGTAATTGAGCAAACATGTGCGATTTCTTCTTCTCCATCTCCATCTCCATCGACCACCATCAAGACCTTCAGATGCCTTCCGATCGGGCAATCTCTCTTTAATACTTAACCACCACCATTTTTGGTCTCAAATCTCAATGATCGGACCATACCATTGCATCCAGAATGATCAAATTAGCTGGAAACAAGTCTGAAATCGTCCAAATCGCATTTCAGACGGCTAAGATTTGATCAAAACAATTATGGCCTGATGAACGGCCCAGATTCAATCTCAGATCCGGTTGCACGTAGAATCTGCTGCACAGAATCTTATCCCTCGGCTCGCAGCTCGGCTCGGCTCATCTTGGCTCGCGGCTGATGACATGTTAGGTGGGTCCCGCAGCGATGACATGGCAGATGACTGGTCGCTGCCATGGCATGCCAACTGTGCATACTGACATCACAATTACATCATGTTGATGTCATCCCTGGCATGCCTGCTGTGCATGCTGACATCACAATTATGTCATGCTGACGTCATCCTTTGCATGCTTACTGTAGACTGCCACCTCGTCGGAGCGTGGGGGCGCGTGCTGGCATATCCGACGTCTGTTTTTGACGCCATTTTCACCAGTGGCTTCATCTCGGCCTCATCTACATAGTGGTATGGTCAAAATACCATTTTGAGAACTTTCATTTTTGAGCAAAAATCAAACACCCCTTTAAACCATGTGCTCTGATACCAATTGTTGGGGATTCCGGCACCACATGCGCGGATCAGTGGTGTACTGATATTTGCTCAAAGGAGGCTTAAGCACAGTGACACAATAATTTACGTGGTTTGGCAAATCGTCTACATCCACGGGAGAGAGTCCATATTATTTAGAGATAGAGAAAGGATACAATAAATTCATGGAGGAGGAGGATCACTCAACTCCCAGCTCACACACTCTGTTGCATATGGCAGCAGGGCTGCTGCCCATGACAGCATCTTCTCTTTCTCTCTTCTTCTCTTCACTTCACGTTCTCACACTTTCTCTCAACCTTGCTCTCACAAAATATGCCTCTTTTGTAGGCATTTCATGGCAACCTTCTCCAGCACTTCTTCAACAAAGGTGGCTGCCAACTCCTACTCTTCTTCAACAAAGGTGGCTGCCAACTCCAGCTCTTCTTCAACAATGGTGGCTGCCAATAGTCAATGGTTGGTGCTGTCCATTTTCTGCACATGTAATGGCAACAACCCAACAGAGCTCACTTGGATAATCTAATCCTCCGAGAAGCAAAAACAAAATCACGATCATGATGACTCATGAGAGCTAACCCTAAGCTAAACTATATATGTCTGACAACCCTTACACATATTCTCCATGGGCTTTAAAGGCAAGAAAAGTATCATTATGTTCTTTAAAAATAAGAGGAGGGAACTGCCTGCTTTAAATCAAAATCTCTTTCGAAGACATGATGTTGAAAATCATTTCCCATGCTAGAAGCACGGTACTTTAATTGACTGCGGATTCCATGGAAGCAATTTTCCACCACTACACTACCCTTTCTTTTACCTTTTGAATTTAAGTAGCTATTTCTTCCTTTTCATGCTTTTGGGATAATCTAAATTATATGGTAAACACGTCTATAATTGAGATTTTAATATACCAAAAAACAAGGGAATTAATAAAAAGAATAAAGCAAGTTGGCAGAACTTATATGGAACAAAATGGAGCCCATGTATCTGTCAAGTTTATTGGAGTGAAGGACGTCGTAGTGGAGACGATTCAGTAATAGACATGTCTGATAATTAATTAGTGGCTGGGTTAGCTAGGTTTTTTAATCACCCACATAGCTTAATTTGCATTTGGCTATCACTATAACCATGCTTTTCAATTCCGTGTAATAAGCTACATAGCTTTTGTGACAGGATATCTTTCGATTTAAGCCATTTTACGAAGCATTAATGAAACAAGGAATTTAGTGGTACTGTTAAATATATAATAATAATAATAATAATTAGGACTGTAAATGATTCAAATTGAATCAAAGTGTTAATGTATTGAAGTTCAGTTTATTTATTTTTAGCAAAGTTTTATCTAACTAAAGCTTACAATTACGTACGGGTTTAAGGCACATGAATTCAAGTTTTATTTATTTAAATTTTATTAGGCTTTGACCTAATAATTTTAGAAGGTTTTATCTCATGATTAAGGTAGTGTTTTTTTTTTTTTTTTTTGTGTTTTATCATAAAAGGTTCAGATCTTAAACTAATAACCATAAAATACAAACGTTTGGTCATTAGTTATTTAGTTCCTAAATAAGTTAGTTGCTTTCCGTAGCTTAAAAAGTAACCCTATGATCATTTAGTCGTAAAAAAGAAAAAAAAAAGAAAAATTGGATGATCAATTTACTAGTCTATTAAATGTTTTTGTTTTTTACTCAAAAGTATATTATAAGTACTATAGCCATAACCATAAAGTTGTAACAAGGTGTGGACATTCACTATGCTGTGGACTGGACTTTATTTTGCATTAAAAATGATGTTTCAAGCATCATAAATGTTTTTAAAGAACGGAAAAAAAATTCAGGACTCAAGTCATAGTTCCGACCAAGTCAAATAAGTTAGTTTTATTTTAATTAGATGATATGTTAAAAAGTATTCATGATAACTTGAAAAAAAAATACTTTTTTAAAAAGGTACAAACAATTTAGCTTGATTCCAAACACATTAAATATAGAAGGATGAAATTAGATAAAAAAAAATAAAAAAAAAACCTCAAGTCAACCCAAGTTATTATGAAAAACCTGTAACCCAGTAATAAGAGGCTAGCCAATCCTGGTTATCTCGCTAAATTTGTGGTCGAGGTCATGAAATCAAAATAGCTTGATAGAAAAGAAAATGAAGAAAACTATAACGCCCATTAAAAAAAAAACCAATGTCGAATGATAAAAGAAGAAAAGAAAATAAGTAAAAAAAAACGATGTCAACTTAAGTTAACTTTTAATCCTATGACTCGAATTATTAGAACTGAAACACTCTATCAAAAAGTAAAATTGTATTCAAATCTTAATAGGATTAGGGTAGTTTTTCTATTTTTTTTTCTTTAAAATTTTAATTGGTTGTGCTAACACAACTAATTGAATTGTGGTACTTCCAATAGTGCATCTTGGTCGCGCTACTCTCAATAGCAAAAACAATAAAACAATATTATATCCCAAAAGTTTGACAATACCACAATGTAATTTTATTATCTAAAGAGTAAAGTAAAATGACAATGTTAGTTGTAAAGAGATGCTTGATTTTATTCCACCACAAGAAGAAGATTCTTATTTATATGCTAACGATGGTGATGATGTTAGATTTATACTTCTTTTGTATTAAAACCTTCTACTTTCTCAATATTTTGGTATTTTATTTATGTTGAATTATTTTAAGTTAAAATTTTTTTTGGTCTTGACTGTTAACTATTTATGAATGTTTAATTTAAATTTTAAAATTATTTTTAGATTTTAACATTGTATTTGTATTGCATAATTTGAAGATAATTTATCTTTAAATTTAAATTGAAATCATGTATGTTGAATTAATATTTTGAATTATATATATATAATACAATATAAAAGCTAAAGGAATGAAATGCTATGAACCCAAAATTTATTGTTCCAATATAAAAAATAGAATGCCAACAAAAATAAAATTGATTACCTTATTAGAAAGGCTGACGAATCATATGTAATGCCCAAGGAATTCAATCATTAACATGACTAAATCCTACTATATGCAACATATAAATAAGCAATTTATGTGGAAAATTTGAGCAATTAGCATGGAAATTATAAAGAAATGGTGAATCACCACAACAACATAAAGTTTTGGCATAATAGCACACTTTTGAAGTCACAGTTTAGAACTACGACATTTAATTAATATCATGGTTCAGAAACACGACATATAATTGATATCGTGGTTCTGAATCAAAATATTTAATTAATGTCATGGTTCTAAAATGCAACATCAATGAATTTTTGGTGAAGTTAAGCTTTTTTCTTTAATAAATGGTTCAAAAAATATATCTGGATAAACTATTGATATGTTAGGTCATATTACCATACTAGTGAATGCCATCATAACATAATTTTTTTTTTTTTTCATTCAAATTATTCTTGATATGTTGAGTCCAATTGACATATTCTTTCATATCACAAATCAAATTTACGTCTTGAAAGTTCATAACACATCTTCATCAAATTTGTTTAAGATGGGTCTTTGAATTTATGATTGAAGTTGCTAATAAAATATCAGGCACAATACAGATGGTATCCTATAGGTTCAAACTAAATTTCTACTACTCTACTTTTTATGTCTACATGTCTATCTGATATTATACATATACTTGTTCTATCAATGATAACGTATCTCTGTAAGCAAAGCAAAAACCATCTTTAATTAAAATTATTTTCTTCATCAACAATTACAAAAGCTAGTGAGAATATCATATTATTTTAAAGAGGGGGTAGAGGCGACGACGACAACAATAGATTTTGAAGAGGAAAATGTTCTAGGATGCTTGAAGACTAATACAAGCTCGATTTTTTGGTGTTTTAAGAAAAAAAAACAAGTAATTAGTGGGGGGTTTTAGAAAGACAAGGGATTGGAACGTCAATTTTGAGAAAGAGAATTGTTGTGTCTGATGTGTTCTTTGATCCAAAAATAGTTTAAATTTCATGACACGTCGCACTTTTGAAGGTTATCTTTACTCCTTGTGAGGTTATCTTTTATGTCCTTATCACCAAGAAGATGATTGGTGAAGGTTTTCATCTGAATGGTCTCTACTACTTCTTTCTTGACTTTTGAGTTTTAAAAAGGATTTCAAGTTACTTCCATTCCTAACCGTGAGCATCTTTTATTTTCTATAAAATAACTCTTATTTTGCTAGAGGAACTTTTGATTGTGAGATTTTTTATTTCTCTATGTCTTCTAGGTTTGCCTTTAATTCATCATTGTTTAGAGCTACTCAGGCATTTGAAATTGTACATTTAGATGTTTGGGGATTTTTTTCCACTTCTCTTGATGATTTTAAGTATTTTGTAACCTTTATTGATGACTTGTTAAGGATTAATTTGGTATATTTATTAAAATAAAAAGGCAAAGTTTTTAGTATTTCAAAGATTTTTATATATTGGTTATTACTCAATTTTCAACTCATATTAATTTTTTTTTATCTAACAATGTCATAAGATATATGTCCCATAACATGACAAACTATTTAATTTTTAATAGCATATTGCATCAAACTAGTTGTATTAGTATACCCCAATAAAATGAGATTGCCAAACATAAAAATCATGATTTGCTAGAGAAAACTTGATCTATAATGCTTCAAATGAAAGTTCCAAAACATTTTTAGTCTCATAGAGTTCTTACTGTCACTTATCTTGTAAATCGCTTACCTAACCACATGCTGAATTTTAAATGTCCTCTTGAAGTATTGTAGGACAAAAGTCAAATATGTCTCATATAAATTTTTTTTGTTACACTTGCTTTGTATATTTATCGGCTACTCAAAATGACAAGCTTGATCTAAAAGAAATTAAGTACATTTTCCTAGGCTATTCACAGACAAAGAAAGGATACAAGTATTATGATTCCATCTCCAAGAAACTGTATATCTCTAAAGATATACGCTTTCTTGAAACCAATCCATACTTTGAGGGTACCAATCAAGGGGGAGACAATGCTTAAGTTTTTTTTACCCAGTATTGATTCTGGTCATGACAATCACACTGCAAGTGTTTCACCTTCTATAAATGCCTCTACACCAACTCAAGATTAGACTGAAAACACTTTACCTCCTTGAGTTCCTTTAATGAAAACTTGAATTTCACTGGTGTTATATAATCAGGAGCTATTATTGACTCAAATGAATAGTAATCATCTTATGAACAAGGCAAATCAGTATCTCCTTGATATTATCCTTCACAAACTTGTCATTCTTCTGTAAAATTACAAGATTATATTGCCCATACAATCAAGTATCTAATTACTAATTTTTTTACTTATAAAAGATTATCACCTTTGCATATAGCCTTCCTTATAGGTATCTCAAATTTCATGAGCCCAAGAATTTTCAAGAAGCTCAATCTTAAGCTATCTGACAGAAAACTATGAATGAAGAGTTAACAGCTCTTGTTGAGGATAAAACTTGAAGTATAGTCCCTCTTTCACATGACAAACATGCAATTAGTAGTCACTAGGTGTTTAAAACGAGATTCAATTTTGATGGTTCTATTGATTTACACAAAGCACGCTTTGTTACTCAAGGCTTTACCTAGAAGTTCGGTGTTGATTATAAGAAGATGTTCACCCTTATTACTAAGATGATCATTGTCAGAGTTCTTTTATTTATAGCTATTAATAATGGGTGGTCTCTATCTCAAATGGACGTTAAAAATACATTCTTCATAGAGATTTTGAAGAAGAAGTTTATATGAAGCTTCCTCTTAGACATTCTCAAAATGGAGATCATAACCTTGTTTGTAAACTTCATAAAGTCCTCATGCATGACATGCAAAATTGAGCACTGCTCTTGAAGCTTTTGGTTTCTCCAAAAGCTCTGCTGATTCTTCATTGTATGTTTGACTTGGTGCAGTTGACAAATCGATGGTGCTTATCTACGTTAATGATCTCATTGTTTCTAGTAAAAATATTGATTATATTTCTCAATTGAATTAGAATCTCCAACATTTATTTCCAATCAAGGATCTCGATCATTTGAAATACTTGCTTGGAATTGAAATGAAAACTTCCAGCAAAGAGTTATTTCTAAATCAACATAAATACATTGTGGATTTGCTTTAAGATGCTGATGTGCTACATAGTAAACTTGTTGCTACTCCATTAGATAGGAAATTGAAGCTGAATTCTTTGGAAGAAACTCTTGATTCCCCTAGTTACCATCAGAAGATTGTTGAAAAGCTTATCTATTTGACTATCACGCGTCCTAACATTACATTTGCAGTTAGTCTTGTCAGTTAACACATGCATGCTCCAACCATTAAACATCTAAGAATGGTGAAACACAATTTGTGTTATTTGAAGGCATTATTGGTCTTGGCATAATTATGAATAATAATGGTCATATTAACATTATGGGGTATTCCAATTCTAATTGGACCGGAAATTCACTTAATTGTTAATCAACTACTAATTATTATATATTTGCTGGTAGTAATCTAGTTTTGTAGAAAAGTAAAAAACATTAAGTGGTAACTCGCTCTTGCTTCGAAGTTGAATATCAAGTTATAGCTTCAACAACATGTGAGCTCGTATGGCTTAAAGGTCTTCTTGCTAATCTAGGTTGTTTGTACATTACTCCAATGACAATTTTTTGTGATAATCAAGTCGTCATGCACATTGCTTCTAATCTCATATTTCATGAATGAACAAAGTACATTGAAGTCGATTGTCACTACATTCATCAGCAAGTCCAATCTAAGCTTATTGCTACTCATTATGTGTGTATAAATGACCAGCTAACATATCTATTCATTAAAGTTCTGTTATCTACTAAGTTTAAGTTTTATTGATTATTGAGCAAGCTTGCATCTATTAACCCTCTAGATCCAGCTTGAGGGGCCCGTACGTATTGGAAGATATTCTTTATCAGTATTAGTTGCCTAGATTAGTGGTGGTGGAAAAGGATATTAGCATAATTCTAGGAGCTCATGAATACATATCCTATAAAATATTTTATCCTAGAGATTGAATGAATAACTGGAGGCAATCCTCTATATATACACTTGTATTTTTGTATGATATGTAAATAATATGAAAAGGAAAGTCTCCTTTGATTTTCAATTACTTCAAGAGCACAGTTGGGGACTAGATGAAGGAAAAGAAAAGGAAGAAGAAGAAGGAGAGAGTGCGGGCAGATGCTGGTAACTTTTAAAAATTTACCATCCGCGCGTGACCTCCTGCTAAGCTGTTGCAACTTGAAACCAGAAAGTTTGCAGCAGCTCCACTTGCAACCATGCACTTATAGCGGTTGCTAAAGGGTGGCAAATAAAAAAATTGTCTCCCTCCTGCAAACAGTTTGCCAACAGATTTAGAACAAAAACCTGTACATGATCAATATATTAGCAGCGAAGCAAAATTGCAACCGCCAGTGCGGTTGCTAAGGGTTGCAAATAAATATATAAAAAATTCTCTCACCCGCTGACAGTCTTGGCAACAAATAGATTGCAAAGGTAGTGCAATAGCAATACACATCACAATGGTCTAAATTCATAGCTGCCACAATCAAGATTGTCAGTAGAATGATTTCTGAATCCAGTTTTTAAGCCAATATATATTTATGAAGCAGTTCACAATCACAGCCTCGTGAATAAATTTGGGCAAACCCAAGCTCTCCTTCCCCTCCCTTGCTGCAAAAACACGTCCTGTTTCTGAGTAAGGAAAATTTAAAATTGCTACTTCATTCATTTATTTACGATTACTTGACCAGGTAACTAGGCCTAGGGACTATAAGATACTATTTTAACCCTGTCAAAACTTCACCGTACTCTGGGTTTCAGAACCACGTGATGCCAAGTCTTTGGGCACGCAAGGTGCCTGCCTGCCTGCATGCTTGCTCGCTTTGAAGGCTGCTTCTTATTATTCTTGACTAGAACAAAGGAGTGAATTATCCTTAGTTCACTACTATTCACTGCCCCTATCAAGAACAACCGTGTGAATTGGCAACAGTAAGAACAACCGTGTGTATGGAAATAATGTTGAATCGATCAAAAAGAGATGGACCACTAACAATGTGGTAAGCAAAATATACGAAAGGCACACACAGCTCACGTGAAAACCCTCAACTGTATCTTATCAAATGCGGACGCACATTATTTACTCTCGGTAATCTTTCTTTTTATTCAGAAAAAGAAAAAAAGTTGGGTATGTTCCTCGTAGATGCTGTGTGACATAGACCACACATGCTTTGTTTATTCATGTCAAATCACAGGACTTAGTTGTTTTAGCACGTAGAAAGTGAAAAGATTTGAGTTTAAATGTTCTTGGTGAGAGGCTTAAGATACATCACTGGTTACTAATGCCTTGCCTTCTAATTTTGTTTAATGAAAAGGGCATCAAGCTCTAATAACACAACAAAAAGGGTCGTGCTTCATTTCCTTCCGAACTTCAGTGTCTAAATTCGGACTGTTCATGCAAAATACACATGAATGAGACTCAGATGCTCGAAGGACTATTTACCTTTGAAATTTTCCAGCATCCCACAGGCCACAGCTACTAGTAACTTCACCCTAGCAACAAAAACAATAAAATAAATAAAATAAAAGTGTGTATGTATATATATCAGCAAAAAAGACAGACTCCACAGCTAAAGAAAAGGAAAAAAAATATAAAATAGTCCACGTGGCATGTCATCCGGACACCACTTATCAGCAATAATCCACGCCTGTCTGAAATCGGGTCACCCTCTGATTAGGACTCTTAAACACTTTGATTTAAACAAATACCCCTTAATAAAGAATGAAATATATATATTTAATTTTTTTTTCCTTGGAAAGGCTAATGATCTGTGTGCGACCCCCTGTTCCCCTTGTATGCAATTATAAAAAGGCAAACATCTGTCCATTCCAACGAAGGTTCAGCTCTCTCCTAAGCTCAAGTAATTGAAGAAAAAAACACAAATCCTCTGGCTTTCGGGCTCCTCTGTCCCTTCTGTATTTCACTCGTGGCTCCTCTTCAACAAAAAATTTCCTTTCCGTGAAAACCCGTGTTTAGTACAATCTTTCTTGTTCTTCTCTTGAGGCCAATCTTTCACCCTCTTTGTGAAATCAAGAAATGGATTTCTCCAATTTTGACAGTGTAAAAGTCGAGAAAGCTAATGCAATACTAAAATACAACCGTTTACAAACCTTAACAAAATTGTTTCGTTTACTAGAATTCTGTCTTGCTATAATCCTCCTCTCATGGATCTTTAACAAGCTTCCATTTGCTGTCAAGATTTCCGGGGAGTTTTTCCGGCGACTAGCCGGCATAGTAGCTAGCCCCCTCTTCGTTTTCTTGCTTTCTAACGGGATAATTGCTACTTTGATAGCAAAATCCGGCAGATTCTCCGGCGAGAATTACGGCGCAGACAATGCTGATACTCAACTGCACGAGGAGTTAATAAAAAACACTGGCAACAATCGCAACTGTCCAAAGCCATTTCTCTCACAGAATCCTAACGTTTTGTTGTCTCACGCTGCGACATCGACAGCGACATCGACTGGGACAACAAAGAAAGTGGAGGAAGTAGTGTTCCAAGAAAAACACATCATCATCTCCGAAGAGAACGCTTTTACTAGCACGCGTGAAAATGAGAACGAAGATCACGATCCTGAAGCGGATATGTATGCAGACCCGGATTCTGACCGTGAAAATTTGAAAATTCGGAGGACGAAGTCGGAGGAAATGGGGAGGAAGAATTATGTGAAGGAGAAGAAGCAGCTGCGGAGATCGGAGACAGAGAAGTTGGGGTCAAGAGAGGAGAATTTGTTTTGCAGAGAGGATGGGTTGAGCGATGAGGAATTTCACCGTGCCATTGATGAGTTCATCGCAAGGCATTTAAGGTTTCGTCGACAAGAGTCCATGTCAGTTGTTTTTCAAAATCAGAGCTCCAGTACTGCAGAAATTGGGAAACAATGTTAGAGAGAGGAATAAATCCTAAGAATTTCTTATTTTTGGGTTTTCCTTTTCCTTTTCCCTCTTTGTAATTCTAGTAGTTTTGACGGAGCTGTATTGTGTTAATATCCCAGAAGAAAACAAGTTTATTCTAAAGATTTTTGTTTTTATTTCTATTAAAAATTCTCATTGCAATTATGAGCGAGCTACCCCTGTTCGCTCGTCATAGCATATAAATGGTTGATCTTCGGCAAAGGGCACGTTCATTTTGGCTTTTCTAGGTAAAGCCTTGCAATTCATCAAGCAATTATTGAGAACCCCAAATGAAATGTGGGCATACCCTTTTGTTATAAAAACGTTTGTTATGATCAAGAAGAAGCATAGGCAGTCGTTAAACTGTCAATTTAGACTTGCCAAGCCTCTTTCTGTTGTTGCTAGGCAACTCTTTTCAATCAATTAAGACATGACGAACATGATTCTTGAAAGGAAGGCTATGGAATGAGAAGGTTCAATCAACTCTTTTCCCCACTCTCATCGATGATTATGCTCTCTGTGAAGCAATTACAGATTTCCAGTGGATATTACCACCAATCATTACAGAATTATGTGATAATCTCTCAAGGAAAAGTCACTTTAGTTTTTCTTATCAGAAACATTACTTAATTAATGAATTGATCATGATCTTCAATTTTGCCTACCTTGCTTTCTGTCTTCCCTTTTCCTCTTCTTTTCTTTTCTTTTCAATGGGGGTAGTCATGATTACTTCCACCTTCACTGACTGACTGTGTTGGGGTGGTTGAATTAGTCCTCATTGTACTTTTAAAAGGGATTTTACCCATCTTAAGACATAACCCTAGCTTTCACTAATGTTTTCCAACCGAAGAGCATGTCAAACACCTTTGCCTAAAATGAAGATGGTTAGGCATGCCCTAACGTGGTGTTTGGGAGTGGTTGCCAGCAGACAGGCCCTTTCAAGTATAAATGTATTTCGTTTGTTTATGCTCTTTTTCTTTGCCGAAAAGGAAAATTAGTTATTATGAAAAGTAAATTCCTTAGTTTATTTTGTTTTTTTTTTTTATGTTTAACAGTTTTATAAAAAATAAATCGAAAAGTATTTTCTAGAGTTTAATTATCCTAAAGAAAATGAGGTAGAAAATAACTTAATAATATTTTAATTTTTTTTAAGTTTATTAAAAGAATATGACCAAATCTCACAAATAAAAAAGTTGAAGGAAAATGAAATTAAAAAAAAAATAAATTTTATAAATTATTTCAAATAAACAAATAGCAATAAAAAAAATGAGGGCCAAATCCGACAAATAAAAAAGTTGAAGAATGATGAAATTTAAAAAATCTCAATTTCATACATAAATTATTCAAGTAAACAAATAGCAATCAAATGAATTGGGACCATGTTTGTCATATAAAAAAATTGAAAGATGATGAAATTGAAAAAATTTTAATTTCATAAATTATTTCAAATAAAATAATTGGAATTCAAAAGAATAGAAACCAAATATGATAGAAAAAAAATCTCAATTAATAAAAGGATAAGAAAAAAAAATAAAACTATAATAATAAAAAGAATGAGGGATAAAGTTGATATTAAAATCAAATTAAATCAGATTCTAAAGAATAAAATTGATAAATAAATAATAATTAAAAGATTGTGAATCAAATTTGATATAATCAATAAATAACATGATATTTTTAATTTTTTATGACTTCTAGAAACTGAATTCCACTTAAAATAAAATAAAAAACACTTTCTTGAAAAATAAATTAAATTATTTTTTTACTATAAAGTAATTTTTATCAATCAATTTTTCTACCTGTAAACAAACTGTAATCATATAATGTGGCTGCATGCTATTATCCATTAGTTAGAGAAGTTTTCTCAAAATAAAAACTTCTGTTGGATAAATCTTCCAATCATTATGCTATAATGGTACTGACCATGTTCCTCAATCCTTTCATATTGCATTCTCATTTTCATAAATGGTCTGGTCTGGATCTATCGCTGAAAATTGGGGAGAAAAGAACAGGAAAGAAAATAGCAAATATGCAATCATGTAATGTAGCCCTACTGCAAAATTATTATTATTATTATTATTATTATATATGCCTGTTCTCATGGAAAAGGTTCATAATGCTGTACATGTTCAAAGGCAAAAAAAAAAAAAAGAAGGTTGATAACGTTGTTATTCATCACATAAACTAGAGAGACCAGGCGTGGTTTTAGCTTTACAGATTCTGCTGCTAATGACTTCAATATGCTTAATCAATAAAGACCCAATTCCTACGAAAGTTAAGTAAGTTTTTATTCTTAAAAACCCACTTTAATGTAATGGCATCATATTCCATGTAGAAGGCGAAGACAAATTTAGGTTCGAACTTGAGATACTTTGGTCCACCAAGGTAATAATATCTAATATGTTGTAATATTTCTTCTTCGATCTAAAGGTAATAATTAAAGGCATCGATTCCTTTGAGTCAGCACAGTTATCGATTATCTTGAAGTAGCAAGAAGCACAGATCCTCTATTGTTTTCGGGGCTTAAATTACATCTACTTTATAACTTTAGATAAGTGACATGTCTAAAGTATGCATAGATGATGATCGGATGTTTGAAAGTGTAGTAATTGTTGTAATTCAAAGTGTTTTTTATTTGAAATACATTAAAATTATATATTTTTTATTTTTTAAAAATTATTTTTGATATCAGTATATTAAAACGATATAAAAAAATAAAAATTTTAAATTAAAAAATATTTAAATTTTTAAAAAATATAATTTTAACAATATTTTCGAAATACTACACAGATTCGATTCGAACAAGTCTTCCCTTCCCTTGAGATGAGTTTCATCTTGTTTGGGCACTTTGAAGTAGGTCAACATCATGTAACGTGACTTGTAGTTTTTCTTGGTTCTGAATGAAGTAGATTCGATTTGAACGTGCCACTAGTTCTTCAGCAGAAAAGTGAAAATTGTCACTGAAGAATTTGTGCTTTCTGATTTTTTTTAAACACAAGAATATATGCTTATACTTCTATCCATATGCAGGAGATTTTTCACAAAATGGATGATCTTGTGGTTATAGATTAACATTTAGACGAAGTCTGGATAAACCCTTTTCTTTTTTCCTCCCTGTTTTCTTTTCAGTAAATTACAATAATCCTCTTAAAATAAAATAAAGTTATAAATATCATTCAAAACTTTCAATATTCGACAGAAATCTCCTTATTTACTAAAAGTGTGCTTGATTGGTATAAAGATAAATAGATAAAAAATTTAAAAATTAGAAAGAGAATATTCGAAACCAAATTTAATTGAAATTAAATAGCTGAAATAATATTGTTCATCAACTTAAAAAAACCATGCTTTTATATATATATATATATATATATATATATATATTTTCTTTCTCTGTTTTTTTTTTAATTTGACTATCTCTAAAAGATTAATTAAAGGTGTTTTTGGGTTCAAAAGAAAATTTTGTTATATTTTTTAAAGCATGGAAGGAAGTTTTGTCGAATCTAGAAAAATTTGGATGGTCTTTGAAATTTCATAATATTTTAAAAGAGTTATTTTAATTTATTTTAAAAAAACTTCCCTTTCAAATGAGTTATAGAAACTCACTACATATGGGCGTGAGAATGAATCATATATTTTTTTATATATATATAAAATATTCTTTGATATTGCTAGTATATTTTAATGAAGAAAACAAATTTATGACTTGAGTTATAGACGTGAATGAATCAAATAAGATGATATTATTTTAATTGATTGATAAACAAAATAGACAATGAAAACAAATGGACCAAATAAAAAAAAGCGGATAACCTAGGAAAAAAAGACTTTTATCAAAAGGGAAAAATGATGCAGCTAAATTCTCATACAATTAAACACTAAAGGACAAAATTGAGTAAAAAACAAAAACAATTAAGCAAACCCGACTTAACCTATCAAATTCATGACCCAAGTCATAGGATCAGAATAATATAATAAAAAAACCTGAAGAAAACCATAAAGCCCATATCTTAAAAACAAATGTTCGATGATGAAATCGAAAAAGAAAATAAGAAAAGAAAAAAATGTCAACTCATATTAACTTTTCAAACTCGTGACCTGGATCATTAGACTAAAAGAACTCAAATTGAAAAAATCATGAAGTCTAATTTTGAACCAATAAATATTGAAGGATGAAATTAAAGAAAAAAATTCAATTCAATGTTGAATGATGAAATCAGAAGAAATAATCAAATCTAGAAACTTTGTTAAAAGTAAAATAAATAGCAATCAAAATAATAAGGACCACATAAAAATATATTGAGATTAAATGTTAAGGGATGAAATTGAAAAAGAATGAAGATCAAATATGAAAGATGAAAAAAATCAAAAAATGATGAAAATAAAAAAAAATCAATTTTATAAACCATTTTAAAAAAATAATCAAAAGAATATGTATGAAATATGAAGGAAAAAACAAGCTAAAGAGCTAACTTGAATTTTTAAAGTATCACACTTAGAAATCAAGGTGCAGAGAGAGAAAAAAAACATATCGGCACCAAAACAAAGGTTATAACATCACATGCGTCGGCATCTTAGGAGGGATGAGATGTCGAGATGAATTCAACCACGTCAAGGAAGACCGCCTTTAACTGCTGAAAGCCACCACACACGTCACTTGAAAATAATAGTGCATCTGACTTGATAGCGTTTACTATGTATATGTTAGCCACTTTTTCTTTTTTATTAATGTTTTCTATTTTTTAAAGGCTAAATTACCCCTACGTCAATATCAATATAACAAAAAAAAACTAGTGTGAAAAAATGAAATTAACCCTCAATAATAGCTTGTAATTTTATTTTTATTCTTAAGAGTATTTGCATTATTTAACTATTTTAAATATAATAAAAAGACTAAAATACTTCTGGATAACAATTCATTATTTTTTTTAAAAAGTACTTTAGTAATTTTATTATGTTAAAAAATTTAGAAGATAAATTTGTATAATGACTAGTGAATCATTAAAAAATATCAAATTATCCTCGACATCAAAGCCAATTATTTTTTAGAAAGAATAAAATGATAATTATTCTATAATAGTGAATAGTAAATTCAGTCTACAAGTGCAATGAATTTACCTTTAATTTTAGCTTTTTTGTTATTTATTTTTTTCTGCCGGAGATTTCATTACAGGACTCGAACTATCATAATGGATAACTCTTCTCTCAAATCGTCACCAATCATTTCAGGATTTGAGCTAGAGTAACCACTAGGATGTTTTGTCGAGAATAATATTGTTAAGAACTCTTTCAATAAATATCATTTTCTATAAGAAATACTAAATCCTAGCACTATTTAGAATCTCTCTCGTATAGTACTGCAAATAAATAGAAATCTCTTATTTATGTATGATATGTTAAGATTATAAAGCGGAAAAAAACAAAAACAACATATTATTCTGATCTACT
Source organism: Populus nigra (assembly GCF_951802175.1). Lineage (NCBI taxonomy): Eukaryota > Viridiplantae > Streptophyta > Magnoliopsida > Malpighiales > Salicaceae > Populus > Populus nigra. Next base: position 14,934,152 of record NC_084856.1, read on the forward strand.
AATAAAGGAAATTGAATTTTAGTATACTATAACAATACAAGTTTGAAAAATCTTAGTTATAATGTGCATATTCAATTTTCATTTTAGGTAATAAATGTTTTTTTGATATTTACACAAAGTAAATTAAATATATTACAGGGAATGTTGAGGTGAACTACAGGTAAAAAAAAATAAAAAAAAATCATCATCTAGTCTTATGATATCTAAACACTATTAGAAAATTGTAAAATACAAACGGAAATACCTACAAAGATTTTCATCGGTAAATTGCATTGAATTGTACCGACAGAATAGTTCCTTACTATGTCCATCAATAAATATCAATGAAAATATTCCCTCAGTATATATCAAGAGAATTACGGTGAAAAAAATGAAATAATAAAAGGCCAAAAGTTATAATGACATATTATTTATACAGACAAAATTACAAACAAAATATAATCGTTTGAAAAATTCATCTGTAAATCCATCGGTAATATTTAAGTTATGACCTGACGAATGACCACCCCCCCCTCCCCCTCCCTCAATTTCTTCTTCTTCCTCCATCAGTTCTCTACAACAAACATCAAAACCCTTTTTATTTTATTACAAATCGACCTCCTACCACAAATCTAGACACTCAATCTCCTACCACAAATCTAGACACTCAATACTCAGTTTGTTAATATCGTTGTTCTGATTGATTTTTTTTTGGATTCCCCACATCAAGGAGTTAGTCACCCTATTCATCAACATTTTTAAGATCCTATTTTATGAGGACATGTTAGAAAATAAATCTACTAGTTTTATGAATATTTTACTCATAGTTAAACGAGTGGAGTAGGCCATTAAAGATGAAAGAATTAATAAGATAGTTAAACATAAAAAATGAAGAAATGTTTACAAAAAGGAAGTAAAAGTACATCATGTGCATGGTTGGTCAGACTTATTAGCTAAAAGGTTATAAAAACCATCATGAATTGTTTTTTTCCCCCAATTTCACTCAAAATAACATGATAAATGTCACTCCACCATATTTTTCATTTTATCATGTCTATCATACACCATCAAATATCCTAACCGCTATTATGGCTGGCATATTTGTCATAGCCTCACAATTCCTATAATACCAACTTCAAACCATATCTCAAAACAACATACATAACCCTTTAACCATAACTAACAATATCTATACTACCAAAATACTCAACCATTTTACCAAAACCATAATGTCCCTTCAACTAAATGTACAAAACTATATCAACACCAAATCAAAATAGGTCAAGTTAATTGCCTCTATCCTTTATATATTTTTGTAGCCACCTTACTTTCACTCATATAAATCTAAGGAAAAATATGATTATTATTTAGGCGTGATTTGACAAAATATTGAATCATGTAAATCATTTAAAAAACATGTCAGTATGTTAATCAGAGATGATTGACTATTATTTAAGGAAAATGTGAACACGTACAATAAAAACACTGACCCTCATCCAAACTATACCACCACCAATGTTAGGGGTGTAAATATGCTAACTTTAAAGATGATATGTATGACAGGAACAAGTCAGCTTTGAGAGTGCTAATGGATATATTGATTGACATGCTAAGAACTACATCCTATCCTAGGTACTAGGGGTGAGAAAAAACCCGAAAAACCAATTAAACCAAGAAAACTGGTGTCACACGTGTGCGGCGTCGCGGCGATCGCCCACCATCCAGGCAAAAGATGGACATGTGGTGTATTTCTAGCAAGATATGAAGAGACAAGGAATTCTTGTCTCTTATCAGTGGAAAATTTAAACGGGAGTCGCTACCTAGTATTCTGATCACTAGGAACCCTAAATGGTCTTAGAGATCGGGTACAGAGACTGGTTGCGTAAAGAGAAGGTATTAGCACCCCAAATACGCCCTACCTAAGGTAGGCTGCATTGTTTTATCTGATAAAATATAGAGTCATGTTGTGGTGTCTAATTATTGGTCTATCTAAGGTTTAAGAAAAGTCCTCCTTTGTAAGGAGATCTTTGTCTTATCGGGTAAAAACCTAGTTGTTCTATGTTGTTAATAAAAACAAATACCTTTTTAATATCAGGAATACGTGTTACGTATAACCTCATAATCCCTAATACTAAAACAAAACAAAATAATTTTTTTTGTTGTTTTTGAAATTTTGGCCAATGTTTTCTTGACTTTAATAAACTGGTTATTAAAGCCAAAATATATGCTAAAATATTGTTTTTGATGTATGAAAAATACAGTATGATTTTTTTTTTAGCTTTGAGACACTTGGCTGTATGCACAAAAACATTTTTTAGTTTATTTTTTAATTTTTTGTTTTTGTACGTTTTGACGAAAACCGAGTATTTTTAATACCAGATTTGTATTTTTTATAACATAAAATACAGACCGATACTAAGCAAAAAGGCATAAATAAAAAGTGGAGAAATTAAAAATATTAAAAAAAATTTATTTTTTTAATCTTTAATTTTTAATCTTAATTTTTTTTTACATGGGCCAGACCCGACCCAGATCAGTGGGTTGGGCCGGACCTGGCCCAAAACCAAATGGGCTGGTTACTGTGCATACAGTAACCAGTGCACAGTAACCAGCCCTCCCTCATTTGCTGCAGAATGTGAATTAATTCACGTTCTGCATGCAAATGCAGACGGTGGCTGAGCAAAGGAGAAAGAGACGGGGCAGCCGAAGGTTACCTGAGGGTGGCTTCGTGGCGGTGCTGCTGGCGGCGGAAGCACGGTGGCCGATGTTTTGCTCTGTTTTTGTTTCTTCTCTCTCTCTCCTCTGTTTTGTTTCTCTTTTCTGCTTCTTCTTCTCCTTTTCTCCCTTGTCTCTCAGTCCTCTCTCTCTTGGTCTGTTGTCTCTCTCTCCCTCCTCCCCTCTCGTTCTCTTTTTTTTTCCTTTCCTCTTCCTTCTTTTCCCTCTTTTTTTTATGCCTCTTCTCTGCCTCTGTATTTATAGGCAGAGAAGGGCGGTAAAAATGCCCTGCCTCTGTCCGGTCAGGGGACAGGGCAGGGTAGACTAGGGGGTGCCAGCTGGGGGGTGGTCGGCCATTGGTTAGGTCGGTGTCTTTTTTAAGTCATTGGGGGGAGGGAAGTCGGTGAGAAACAGAGGAGAGAAAACAAATCTTCTTCCTCTATTCTCTGCGCGTCCAGGGGAAGAAGATGACATGGGTGTCCATCAAAATGACACCATTTTGAGTTTTTTTTGGAACAGTGCATGAAATGGCGCCGTTTTTCCCAAAACACGCCGTTTCATTTAAATGGATATTGGCGCCAAAAAGCGTCTGATTCAAAATCAGGCCTTGAATTTGCGCGCGTTTTGCATTTTGGTCCTTAGTTTGGGATTTCTTCAATTAAGTCTCTAATTGGCCATCAAACTTCAATATTTATGCAATTAAACCCCTGATTTGACCAAATTAACTCTCAAAAATGATATTTTGATCCCAGCACTTTAATTTCTTCCAATAAAAGCCCAAATTAACTCAAAAATCAATTTTTCTTGCAATCAAAACCTCCATAAATTCAATTAAACCTCTAATAAAATTTAATTGAGTCCATAAACATCTGATTTTGGACTTTTCTTCCTCAAATTGAATTTTCTTTGTTAACAGGGCTATCATCAGTCAACAAAATATTGTCAAATTTTAATTTTTATATTTTTAAACCTCCTCAACCACTTTTTGACCATTTTATGATCGTTCTGACATCCTTTTTTCACTGTTATTATTTTTTGATAATATTTTCTAGATTTTTTTGTATTTTATTATTTTTTGTGTGGGGACCCAAAAATGGGTTACAACAACTGGAAAAAAAATAACTGAATAAACTGAACCGTGAAAAAAACCGATTAAAATTTTGAAAAAATCAACCGGTTCGGTTCGGTTTAGGTTTTATAAGCCTAAAACCGAACCGAACCCAAACCGAAAAAAACCGAGCCAAAACCAAAAAGACTGAGGCAAACCAGAAAAAACCGAGCTAAATCGGTTTTTATCCAAAAAATCAAACCGAACCGAAACTGGTCGGTTCGAACTGGTTTAATTTTTTTTAATTCAGTTTGGTTTTTTTTTTAATAAAAACTGAACCAAAAAAAAATGATCACCCCTATTAGATATCCAAAGGAAGCACAATCGATGTCACGCATAGAGATTTCTTCATGAGTTTCATAGGCATGATATTGATAAGTATTTTAAAACAAAAATTATTTAAACTTGGTCAACTAAGTGAAATAAAGACTAATTAAGACCCATTGATTGATTGTTTATTTTTCGTGAGGTTTCCAATAAGCACAACTTTAATCAAATTAATTTCCGTCCTCTGAATTAAATTCACTACAAGATTTCACAGTTTTACCGACGGAACAATTCCGTCGGTGTGTGATTAGAAGTTCGTCGGTGATTTTTTTACCGACGTCATCACCGACGAATTACGTCCGTCGGCTTTCCCTTTCGTCGGTGATTCCCCATTCCGTCGCCATATCAGTCGGAAAAACAAAAAATCCATTTGCCGATGGTTTTACAGATGAAATTTGCGCGCCATAAAAAAAATTCCCGCTTGAAATATACCGACGGATTTTTAGTCCGTCGGTGATATTGTGATTGACCGACGGAAACTAACCGTCGGTAAATCTGTCGGTGAGTGTATGAAATACCGACCGAATATGTCCGTCTGTAAATTCGTTGGTACTTGTGGAAGCTACTGTTATATTATTTAGGATATATAATATAAAACTATATAAATTAATTGTAATACAAACCAATTATGCAAATAAAATTATATTAAACATAAAAAAAACAAAGTTAAATAATATTCATTACAAACTGAATATGTTTCAAGAAAAATATTAAATGAAGTTTTGAAGGTAAATAATGTTGATTACAAATTAATATAAAGGTGGAGCTGGTGGAGGAGGAGGAGATCCTGGCGGAGGCTGGTGATTATACGGCCAAAAAAGATTAGGCACACATGTTCCACTATTTGACAAGTTCATAATCATTTTACGAAGCTGTTCATAAGCCGCTTTTTGTTGTTCATGAGCCGCTTCATACTCCGCTTTTTGTTGTGCTTGAGACGCTTTGAATTGCTCAGACTCCGCTCTTTGTTGTGCATGAGACGCTTTGAGTTGTGCGTACTCCACTCTTAGGTTATCGTATTTCTCGGTGAGCTGAGCCGTGTGTTGCTACAAGGCCACGAACTCCTTAGATTGAGAGCTCGATATTGATTGGGAGCTCCCAACGGTTGAAACACTACGGGTCGATCGCATGTTGTCGGCCGTAGTGTTGGAGAGCCCGTAAACCCGATTTTTATCGGGTCCACCTGACGAGCCAACCTCCATCCACAAATCCGAATCGAATTCCGGATGGGTCAAAATATCGTCCCCGTATCTCTCCCTCAACCGATTATTATAAGTCTCCTGAAAAAAAAAAGTAATCATCATATTCCATACAATGAACATAATAACTTACAAAATAAAATGGTTGAAAACAAACATACCACGAAATGCTGAGCACGGTTATCAACGAACTGTTGCGCCCCCTTCTGGCGATCTTGACTCCGCACGTGCATCTCCACAAACAGCTCCATCGGGCTCGGCTCACGTCTAAGAGACTCAGCCTATAATGAAAAAAGATATATTAACAACAACTGAATTTAACGATATATTTCATTTAAATTAATCTTACCATCCGTTTCGTATGTGCAGCAAACGGAACGGAGCCGCCAGTGTGCGTTGTCACCCCGCTATGAATTGGCTGATTCTGGTTGCCAGCACCGGACTGTGAGCGTCGTGTGAACCGCTCAGACGTCACATGCTCAAGATAGTGCGGCCATATATCTTCCGGGATGTATATCGGTTTGAAATCTCTCCAAACCGCAACATCGTTCCAGCCTTGGAAACCCCTACCCCACGCGGTTTTTTTGCCTTTTTCTGTGCTTCATACCAAAAATCACGCAACCTACTTCACGCAACCAAAAATTACATTTCGAAACATAAATTTTTGTCTAAAAGAAATCCTGTATTGTTTTCGATCTTACCTAGTTGCCGCGTGATTTTCCCACACCCTCCTCACAACAGTGTTATGCTCAATGTCCCAACAGAATTTGTGCTGTGTATAAATAAACAAGTTTAAATAAAAATAATAATTTATTTACAATTATATTAATAAGTTGAAAATTATAAATTAATATCAACCTCAAACCTGTTAAACCATGCATTGATTTGAGGCATCCATTCAGGATGCTTGGATATCTGACTCCATTGAAACAATGGAATTTCCATCGACGATTTAAACGCCGATGATATTACTCGGGCAGCTTCAATGTTTGTGAACCTGAAAATAAATGAAATAAATTCAATAGTGATTACTTCTTAAATTATGTTTTAATTTAAAAAAAAAACTAAAACCTTAACAAACTTACATTGAAAGGTCGTCCTTCCACTATGCCTCGTACTTGCGGGTAAATTGATTCCGCTGCGAATGCACGCCGCCTCTGTGATGTGAAGTACCGCTGGAAGAGGCAGCATCTGTTGACGACATAGGTGGTGTAGGTGCCTCTTCTTGAGAGGCACCTAAGGAAATATCATCCTCGCTGCTAGACGAACTAGCTGCGACCGCATTTGAGCGACTAGCTCTGGTTTTTGTTCTACACATCTACACAATTTGATGCTAATAATTATATAATTAAATTCAAATGCAAAAAAAAAAAATTCGACAGCACCTCCCCTATACCGGATACTACCCAAATCCACAAACCTGCACATATTAACAATACCCACAACCAATTTACCCAATCTACACTAATTATTCCAACATATTCAATTACTAATCCTAAGGTAAATTAAACATTAAGAATTACAATTCAAGTAATTATTCAATAATTATGCCAATACAACAAAACAATAAATTAAAAAAAAAACTCTAGAATAACAATCAAAATAAATGGAAAAAATTAAACACAAAGCATGCAATAATAGAGTAAAACTAATAATTATTCTAACATATTCAATTACTAATTCTAAGGTAAATTCAACATTAAGAATTACAATTCAACAAATTATTCAATAATTATGCTAATACAACAAAACAATAAATAAAACAAAAACTCTAGAATAACAATCAAAATAAATGGAAAAAATTAAACACAAATCATGCAATAATACAGTAAAATTAATAATTATTCCAACATATTCAATTACTAATTCTATGGTAAATTCAATATTAACAATAAATATTCAACAAATTAACTAATAATAATTATGCCAATACAACAATAAAAAATATTCAATAAATTCAAAAAAAAAACTATAGACTTTAGCAATGAATTATGCAAAAAAAAACTATAGACTTTATCTACATTACAAAAAATACACCAAAACAAAAAAAATAACCAAAAAAATAGCAAAAAAAAACCATTAAAGTAAAATGAAATAGAGGAAACACTAACCTTTTAAACTGATGGAGATTCACGATAAAAAAAGCTTGAGATCGGAGAGAAGAACGGAGAGGAAAAGAATGGTGAAAAACTGAGGAGAAGAGAAAATGAACTGAAGAGGCGGTCGGGGTAGGTTAAAAGCCAGTTTTACCGACGGATTCACCGACAGATATAAAATTAATTATTATTTTAATTTATTCCATCGGTGAGGTGTTAAAAATCCGTCGGTACATTTTGAATAGCGCACCAAAATTTTTAATGGCGCTCCATATTTTTCACCGTCGGTCGGTAAATCCGTCGGTAAGATGACGCGGTCAGAGATGCATTTAATGCACAACCCTTTGATATTCGCGCAGTCCGTTGGTAATTGTGTCGGTAAAATTGAGAGAGTACCGACGGACTTAAGTCTGTCGGTGTGGCCGTCGATGATGTGGTGGCATTACCAGTAATTATTTTCGAACTCTCTGTGAAACACCGACGGACTTAAGTCCGTCGGTATGGCCATCGGTAACGTAGTGGCATTACCAGTAATTATTTTTGAACTCTCTGTGAAACACCGACAGACTTAAGTCCGTCGGTGTGGCCGTCGGTGACATGGTGGCATTACCAGTAATTATTTTTGAACTCTCTGTGAAACACCGACGGACTTAAGTCCGTCGGTGTGGCCGTCGGTGACGTGGTGGCATTACCAGTAATTATTTTTGAACTCTCTGTGAAACACCGACGGACTTAAGTCCGTCGGTGTGGCCGTCGGTGACGTGGTGGCATTACCAGTAATTATTTTTGAACTCTCTGTGAAACACCGACGGACTTAAGTCCGTCGGTGTGACCATCGGTGATGTGGTGGCATTACAAGTAATTATTTTTGAACTCTCTGTGAAACACTGACAGACTTAATTCCGTCGGTGTGGCCGTCGGTGATGTGGTGGCATTACCAGTAATTATTTCATGTCACAAAATATATCATTCATGATCAATAATTATTTCAAGTAATTATTTCATAATTGTGGCATTTCAACTAATTATTTCAAGTAATAAATATTTTGTGTTTCAAAATATATCATCCATAATCTAAATTACATGAAAAAAAGGGTTTTACACAGGGCTTCATTTTGGTAGTTAGTCAGAATTTTCTTCTTCTTCATCATCAATTGAATTGTCATCACCTTCATCACAATCTTCAATATGAATATCATCTTCTTCATCGACATTTGCTTGTCCGCTAGAGCTCAAAACAAAATTCAACTCCTCTGCGTCAACATCAACAAGACTATCATCAAAAACACGAAAATTTGAATTTTCTTTCAATTCAATCGAAGGAGCAACTCGATATGGTTCAACCACCTCACTAACCTGAACAACCTCGACACGACCCTAGGGTTTCGTTTTTAAAACGAACAACCAATCCACTCTTGATCGATTCTTTCTAAATGAAGGGGTGTATGTGTAATAAACTTGTTGACATTGCTTTGCGAAAACAAAGACATCGTTTATGTTGCGGAGTCTAGCTTTTGAGTTGATTTTGACCAGACCATAGTGCGGATCAACTCTGATTCCTCTGTCAGTCGTGTCATACCAATAACATTTGAATAAAAACACTATATTCTGCTCGTTATGATAATGCAGTTCGACGACCTCTTCTAATCTACCATAGTAGTCAACTTCTAACTCACTACTAGTGGATCCCTTAACACAAACACCGTTGTTGTATGTCTTTCTTCCTTGCCCGTATTCTTCAGTATGGAAAACATATCCATTGACAAAATACTCGTTGTAGCACTTACATTTTCTTTCAGACCCGAGGCTTAGTGAAGACAATGACTTAGGTGCACTCCTTCCCATTTGATAAACCTTGTATGTAATGTACATCAATTAACAGTAAATGAACGAGAATCTCGTAATGACATGCATACATACAGTAATTTTGCAAGTTAGAATGAGTTTATGATAGTGCTTACATGTGTTTTGAACTCTATTTCCGACAAATATCTTCCTCTTACGACATTTTTAGATGTGGGTCGTCCAGTATTGGAGAATATTGACAAGTTCCCACTGGAAGGCACTTCACCGCCATCATCATGTCGTGGAACACGATTGATTCTCATTTTCAGATGAGGTTCGAAATAGTACGAGATAAATGTTGAGATCTCCTTAACAATATAAGCCTTACATATCGAAGCCTCAACATGCGCCTTGTTCTTAACCTTTTTCTTGAGATTAAACAAGTACCTGCATTGAAATATTAATCAAGTATTTTCAATTAAGAAAAACATATAAAATACTTTTATATATAAATTACATTGCAACTGTAATATCTAACCATTCGAATGGGTACATCCATCTATATTAGACCGGTCCTCCAGCTTTTGCCTCGAACGGTAGATGTATGGGGAGATTCTCCATTGAGTCAAAAAATGATGGAGGGAATATCATCTCAAGTTTGCATAGTGTCTCGACAATATTCATTTGAATCCTCTCAATGTGATCAACATTCAACTCGCTAGAGCATATATCTCTGAAGAAATGACTGATCTCCGTGAGTGCATCCCATATTCCCTTTGGCAAAAAATCACGAAAAGCTAATGGGATGAGTGTTTGCATAAACACGTGGCAGTCATGACTCTTCATTCCATACAATCTGCAGTCCTCTATATTAACCAGCCTTGATATGTTCGATGCATGTCCATCCGGAAAACGCAGACTCTTAAGCCATTTATAGACTAGCAGTTGTGCATTTTTCTCTAACACGAAGCTTGCTCTTGGTTTTGCGACCCGTGACTCATCATAAACCAAGGAAGCTCCCAAAAGATACTTCGTTTTACCCAATTACGATTACAGTATAAAGCTATATCCAATGTAGCCTTAATGTTATCCTTTGTCTTCCCCTTCACATCCATGACGGTGTTGAAAATGTTCCCAAACATGTTCTTTTTTATGTGCATGATGTCAAGGTTATGGCGGAGAAGATTGGTCTTCCAATAAGGAAGCTCCCAAAAGATATTTCGCTTTACCCAATTATGGGTCAAACCAAAACCAAGAAACTTTTGCTTATCTGATTGAAGGCCAAACACAATGTCACCGTACTCTGAGACAATATCATGCAATTCTTCACCAGAAAGACGCGGGGTTGCAACATCTTTTTCAACTCTGCCAACAAAGAAATCTTTTCTGTTCTTTCTGTACCTGTGATGAAGTGGCAAGAAGCGACGGTGACAGTTAAAAAAAGAAGCTTTACCTCCATTTGCTAGCGTGAATGCCTTGTTGTTTTCCATGCAGTATGGACATGCGAGTTTCCCATACGTGCTCCAACCAGAAAGCATTCCATAAGCTGGAAAATCATTGATAGTCCACATCAAAGCCGCCCTCATAAGGAAATTTTGTTTCCTCGATATATCATAAGTCAGAGCTCCGGAGGACCACAACTGCGCCAACTCATCAATCAACGGTCGAAGACAAACATCTATATTCCACACCGGGCTTCTTGGACCGGGTATGACAGTAGATAAAAACATGAACTCCGATCTTATACACATTCCCGGTGCCAAGTTATAAACTGTGAGTATGACCGGCCAACAAGAATAAGGAGCAGCAAATGACCCAAATGGGTTGAATCCGTCTGTACACAACCCAAAACGCACATTCCTTGATTCAGCTGAAAAGTGAGGATGAACGCTGTTAAAGAGTTTCCACGCTTCGCCGTCAGAAGGATGAACCATCACTCCATCAACCGCATGGTGTGCTTGGTGCCATGTCATGTGCTCAGCAGTCCTTGGTGACATGAATAACCTCTGCAGTCTAGGTGTGATCGGGAAGTATCTAAGTTTTTTATATGCCACTAGAGTTTTTCCCCTGCCAGTTCTAGGTTTGTAACGGGAATGCCGGCATGTCATGCACTCGATCATCTCAGCATTTTCAAGGTAGTATAACATGCAGAAGTTAGGGCACATGTCAAGTTTTTGGTATCCTAAACCGAGGGGTTTCATCATGGACTTCGCAGTATAGAAGTTCTCTTTCAGCCTGTTCCCTTTAGGTAAAATGCTTCTTGCCCATTCAATAATCTTGTCATACCCGACCTCACTCAACCCGTGATTTGACTTGATGGTGAACACCTGTGCTACAGTCGATAATTTATTGTGGTTCGTGCAGCCATCCCATAATGGTTTGTCAGAATCTTTCAACAAATCAAAAAACCTAGCTGCATCTGCATTAGGTTTTTCTTTTACGATTGGACATTGACTGCCATTACCTTGATTCATTCTCATTGCATCCATAACCATATTTCTGTAAGGATTAGTGTTGTCATTTGTCGCTTCATGCACGTTGCTAGCACTAGAAGTAGACCCAACCATCGTTTCTTTCATTCTCCTCTTACTACCAAATACTTCTCCATGTGCATACCAATACTGGTAATTCTCCATAAACCCTTTGTGTAGAAGATGCATCATTACAACATCTGGATGCAGATACTTTTTATTTTCACACTTCCTGCATGGACACCTAATACCGCCTCCAGTAAAATTTCTGGGAATAAATGTTGCGAAATTAATAAAACCCTGAACCCCATTACAATAATCCATCCTCCGCAATCCTTGGGGTGAATCTCGATACATCCATGACTTATATCGAACCTCTATAAAATTATGATGACATCATGTGTTAATTAACTAAGTTAGGTAAATAAACTTGCAAAAATATTACTTTACCTCGATATTATCCAACAAACCAATCACAACTTCTCATAAATATTAAATATTCATTATCATTTATCAACGTCCATACGAATTAAAATATATAAATTTACAGAAATTACCACTTCGTAATACCATTGATAAAACTTTAAATGAACCCATTAAGCAAGCTATTAATTATTTCAAAATAGCACATGTAATTCGGTAGTTCCATAAATTAAGTTTTAACAATTTACAAACAAATACAATCTTACAAAATCTAAAACAAACCATAACAGGTATAAAATTATACATTCATATACTACAAGTTTGTTTGAGAAATAACAATAAAACATGTACATCTACTAACAAAATACGTATACTAAAAAAAATTGACATTTAATTAAATGTTAAAATTTAAAAAGATAGAATTACTTACAAAAATTGATAAAATCGGTCGGTAAATCATAACACGGATGCTGTGACCACAAAACTTCAAGAAATATAACTTGTTGTGCTGATATGAGGAAGTTTTTTTTTTTGGGTGGAGGGGGGGCTGGTTGTTTGCAGATGGGGAGAGTTGGGATAAGGAAGAAGAAGGAGAAATAGGGGAGGAGAGGGTCGGCAGAGCTGACATATATTAACTTTTTTCGACGGTTTCACCGACGGACACTCCGTCAGTGATTACGTCGGTGATTCTGACGAAAACATAGACACGTCATCGTACGGATCTGCCATTTCAAATCCCTCGGTGAGTCCATCAGCAATTTAAACGGCGAACCGGTCACGTCACTGTACCGGCAATTTCAAATCCCTCGTTTTGAATCCGTCGGTGATTCCGTCGGAAAAAAATAACCCGTCAAAACCTCCACGTCAGCGACCCACCTTTTTTTTTAATTCAGAAACTTTTCCGTCCGTAATTCAGTCGGTAACTACCGACGAAAAATAAATGGTTCGTCGGTAGTTACCGACTGAATTACAGACGGAAAAGTTTCCGTCGGTAATTTCGACCTCAAATTACCAACGGAAATATTCCGTCGGTAAATCCGTTGGTATTTAGCGAATTTCTGGTGGTGATTTTTCAAATACTTAATTTTATTGTTTCAATCATTATCTAATCATAATTAATTGTTTCCCTGCCCAAGGTGGGTGCAGGCTATGCAACTTGCAGTTCATTTGGTTGTCAGCATGTTAACACTGATTGCAACATGTTTAAATCAAGGTTGCATCTGGTGTCAACCGCCTGCAGAATTAATGAATCAAACCAGCAAAATAGATCCATCTGAATAAAAAAACCAGAACATAAAGAAAAAGTCAAGAAAATGGGGTTGAATCTCCAAAGTTTATTAGCTTAATCCAACATAAAATCAAGGTTGTTAGTAGCGTAGACCAGGGATAAAAGACAATTGCAAGAAGGCACAAGTTGTAGAAGTTTGTCTTGGAAGGTGAACAACCCAATGATTCGTTACAACGGTTCTCTTCTTTATTAGGTTCTTACGGATTTTAAAATGGCATGCATGAGTGAGCCTAAGGTGCTCAAAGCTAGTTTGAGACCGAGCTTGGAAAGGAAATAGTGTGTCACTCATGGCACAAAGAACAGTCTTGAAGGTTGATATTTCATGCGAGAAATGCAAGAAAAAGCTTCTCAAAGCTGTGTCTACACTTGAAGGTAAGCCCAGCATTTTGTTAACAATTTGTTTTATGTTTCCCTCTTTCTTGGAGTGATATTCAATCATTTACTTTATTATGGTTTGGTCCAAAGATTAGAAACATATAATAAATCATGGTTAGTGTTCGATTATTAAAGTAGTACAAGATTGAAGATGATAAAATCTTCAATCTCATGTTCTACAGTACATACTAGTTTTATGGTTTCCTAAGAGATTGGATCATAGTTAGTTTCCTCGTGTCTTTAAGGAGCTAAGCTGGCTGGAAAATTTCGCACATAACGTGGCCGTGGGAGCTAGTGTCACTTCTTGACATCCCATATGCTCTGACTAATTTCTTTCTACAAATTTTCCTATTGTAAAAGAGAAAAAAAAGTTCACACAAAACTACAATGATCATAGAAGTTCTAATACTATGCTCATATTTTACATATATATATTGAAGTCATCTTCAAAGTGATGTTATATGCAGGTGTAGATAAGATTGAGGCTGATCAAGCGAAGGGAACATTAACGGTAACAGGAAATGCAGACCCGTATGAGATAATAATGCGTACAAGAAAAACAGGGAAACATGCAGACGTAGTGAGCATAGGGCCACCTCCGGCACCACCAAAACAAGATGGGCAAAAGAAGCCACAAGAGAAGAAGAAGCCGGAGGAGAAGAAGCCTGAAGAGAAGGCCCAAATCCATGATCCACACACTTGTCATCAGTGTCGGCAAATATATCTCATGCCAACGCCAATGTCAATGGCCCCATGTTATGAGCCCAACCCATCATGCTCCGTCATGTGACATTTAAAACGTCATAATTGCCATATTGAATTTTTTTAATGGAAAGTAGTCAAGCATATTATTCTTTTCCCTCAAATTTCCATATGATATAATAGATGTGGCATTATTGTGAATATTGTATTAACCTAAAACTAAAACATATGGGTTTTTGGCTATTCATTTTGATTACTTAGTTGTCTTCAAAGTTTTGATATATATTTTTTTTATTTTATCATCTCATTTTATATTATCATTGTGTTTTTTTTTTTACATATTCCATCTAATTTGCATTATCTCAAATGTAAATAATTGTAAACGCTATTTATAATTAATTAGACATTGATTTGGCAAAATTAAACTATAATCATAGTTAAAAATTACAATTAAAAGAAGAATGACCAGTTTCAATAGAAAAAAGCCCAATCACTATTTGTCATGGAAAACTTCATTTTAATCCTTCAAGTTTTAGTCTTTCTATTATTTGATTTTTTTTTTAATTAACATTTAAGTATAAAACTTTATTTCTTCATGTTTCAATCCCTATATGTTAAGAAAGGAGAAAGGAAGTTGATGAATAGTTTGGAGGAAAGAGAAAGCTTTTGTATAGTCATATTCATGCCCACTAAATGGCTAATTTTTTTTGCTTCAATAAGTCCATCTTCTCAAAAAAAAAGTTTTATGAAAATATTTTTTTTCAATAAACATAGTATAAAAAGTAGAATAGGGTCTGTTTATTATTTATTATTTTTTGTTAATTTTCATTTTTCTAATATGATTTCTAGGGTGTTTTGAGGTTGTAAATGGTTTTATTGATCTTTCTAAGGTATTTAGAGGTATTTTTAGGTGAAAATAAATCAAAAATATGTTTTTGGGATTTAAGAACTTGAACTTCTATTTTTCAATTGCCAAAGGTGATTAGAAAATTGACCAAACATTGATACGTCACTTGCCATTATAGTTGACCTACACTAGATTTTTTGAAAAAAAAACATACTTAAAAAAAAAAAGTTAAGCACGAGCATAGACTTCTAAGCCTGCTATTTGATGGCTAGCTATACAGTTAATTTTTGTCTTTCTCATTGCTTTTTTTTATTGTTTTTTTCTACTTGATTAAAATCCTCTCTTAATTTTTAAACAGTTTGGTTTAATCTTTTAAATAATAATAATTGATCTTTTAAAATATTTTCTTAATTTTATAATGCTTTGAAGAGATTATTATAATTTGTCTATAATTTTAATCCTCCAATTTTTTTTACATAAATGAGTTGTATTTAAATGTTGTATTTATAAAAACAAAAAAGGTTTGTTATTGGCAACACAAATTAACCTCTAATGAAAAATTAATAAAATTGTATAAAATTAAATAGATAGTTGATGTAAAACATATGTATTTGTATCTATCTTTTCCTTTTCACTAGGAAGATTAGCTTCCAATTTTATTATGTACTTAGCATCAACACCTTTTTTTTTTATCATTTAATTTATTTCATAATTTATTTTATTAAGCAATTTTTTTTCCAATTAAGATTCATGATACTTGAAAATACATCCATAACACATGCATTAAAAATTAACTTGAAACCTTACCCACAATGTAGAGGTTAGTTTCCCTTATATGAGGTAGATTTGACCAGATCTCAATATATGACAAAAAAGGATTTGTTATTCATATGCATCATGAAATTATTACATCAATCTTGTCTATCTAACAAAGTCAATCCTATATGTTAAAATAAACTATAGATAATAATATTACATTATGAATTAATTAATTGAGTATTTTTTAAATCAAGTCATTAAAACTTCAAATTGAATTTGAGATTTCAACTATTTCATGCTCTTTTGTAAAAACAAGTTGCCTATCAAGATAAGGCCCCTCAAATGCTTAAGTTGGTCAATTTTATGAGGAAAAAAATATATAACAACAATAACGAGAATATAAAAGAGTGTATTTTGTGATGGTCGTGTATTGTGTTGTTATGTGGCCTTGTATGTTGTTACTTAGTAGCCTGATGCATTTATACACCTAGATCATATTAAATTACTTGTAGAGTATATGGTTACAAACATACCGTAAGGGCATAATCATGGAGAATAATTACTTTTACAGCTTAAGTAACCATTGGTGAAAACTATTGATGATACAAGTAGGCATGTGATAGCCATTAGCAAGAAAGTTTAACAATTTATGCATTTATTAGTATATAAGGTTAAAATATTATATTAACAAGGCTAAGCTAGAGAAGTGAGCTTGCAGAGCCGTACTAACTTCTTAAAGGTCGTAACACTGTATTGTTACTTATGCTAAGCCTAGGCTTCATAGAGAAGTGAGCTTGCAAATCCTTGAATAGTTAGGGGTTAGGTCAAGGCCCAAATATGGTTGGTTGTGGGTTTCTAAAACTCAACAGACAACGGTTTTTTCTTGGGACAAGGCCTATTAGCTGATAGGATTGGGTTCCTAACACTCAACAAACAAAGGACTAAGCCTAAACAGATAGCTTGGTTATCTTCTTTTTTTAATCTATCAGTTGCTCCACCAGTTTTTAAAATTATATGTAATTTGAAAGACTTATGAATTTCTTCTAATCAAGATACAGGGAATAACATGGAAAATGTTTTATAAAAATAAAAAAAAAATCATGGCTAGAATTATATCAATGACAATGATGGATTGACAGAGAAATTGCCATGATGAATGTTCAGGGAGATCATTCTTTAAAGATATGGAGGTTTTGTAAGGAGATTTTATTAAAGATATATAGATGTTGTTTGAAGATTTTATTTAGAGATATGAAGATAAACAATATCATTGAGAGAGAAAAAAAAGTATAGAGACTATTTGGGGAGATAATATTGATCATTAAACAAATTTCAAAAGATTCTTTTATGTAAATGAAGATACAATTACAACAAACTATCTGATCTTAAGCAATACATTATAGGATGCGATGACCTTTTTCTCTTGCTATCCGGGTTGAAATTCCTTCCTTATAAACCATTAAAGGTAACCTCCAGTGATTAATCTTTCTATCTTTTATTTTAAGGGTTAACATTTATTAGTGTCATGCTTGTTGTCGTGATGAAAAAAATATTAGGAGTTTTTTGTTTTCACACCACTCTTTATTGGAATAGGATATTGCATGAATTCCTTTTCTTTTACGGAAGCTAATACCCCATTACGCATGATAATCATTAGCTTTGGAAATGTTAGTCGATCGCGAATGGATCCTTTTATGTTCTTTTTGGAAGCCCTAAGATTGTTAAGATATCAATGACATTTAAGAGATTTTAATGTCTATTATTGGAATCGAGTGTGTTTCTTGCCTCGTGACTCTTACTTCTTTTACTTAAATATGGTCTTTTGTTTTTTATTTCTCTTTAAGAAGATTTTAGTCGAGAAGAGTATTAGTCATTCCCACAAACAATAGTTATAGACTCTAACAATTAGGGCTTTAGTTCTAATAGGTTAAAGTATATTTTTTATGTTATGCATTTTCTTGTTAAACTTTTGGAGATATGTTTTGGTTCTCTCATCTTCTCATTGTGTGATGGTAAAGATCTTAGTTATACTATTTTTAACTGGTATGCTTGTACTGAAATTAGAGATGAGTTTAGCACAAAGATCATAAAATTCAAGGATATAGCTAGATTTTAGGTTATGGTACCACACCTAAGAAAATCTGTAAAATGTTGTCGAAAGGACTTTACACATAGTAATACTATCTTGTGTTACAAGTTCCAAGCTATTTCATATGTTTTATATATGCTCTCTTGAGTTTGTAAGCCCATCATAATTATTTAAATTAGTATTGGTAGACATGCAATTCTTAGAGAGACAAGTGTACATTACTTGATGATAAATTAGAAAATCTTCCACTTGAAGGGGATGGTATTCCTTCTTGGAAGCTTTTTTTATTGGTCTATTTTCTTTTTGAGGTCTTTTTTATCATGATTACAAAAGTGAGATTACAATAGCTACTCTTACAACTAAGACTTGTTGAGGCTCTAGTTTCTTACCATTAGAGTTCACGTTTGGAGTATCAAGTTTGAGAACGCCTTTTATAGTGGGAGAGATTTCTTTGGAGGGTTAGAATATGAGTATTCTCATGCTTATTTTTTTGTATGTCATTCTGCTACATTCCTTTATAAAACTAGGTATGTCTATATGCATTCAATGATGCATATAATAAAACTAGGTATTGTGTCACTTATTGAGAGAGTGAAAGAGTGCAAAACTATTGTTATATAGCTAAAACAACTTCATAGAGAACATTTATTTAATGGAAAGTTTAGAGATTTGGAAGAGCAAATGTACTTATAGTAAGGAGGTCGATTATCCTTCATATTCTGGTGTGTTCTAAGTC
Source organism: Populus nigra (assembly GCF_951802175.1). Taxonomy (NCBI): domain Eukaryota; kingdom Viridiplantae; phylum Streptophyta; class Magnoliopsida; order Malpighiales; family Salicaceae; genus Populus; species Populus nigra. Next base: position 14,953,051 of record NC_084856.1, read on the forward strand.
ATCTATCATGGAAAGAACTTTTAGGTGAGGTTACAAAAGAAATAACTAACTTTTATTTATATTCCCATAAGCAGTACCAATAATAAAGTCATAAAAACTTTAAATTGGAATTGGGCTTTCCATGGTTGTCTCTGGGATAAGGTGTTTGGGCTTTGATCATTTCACGTTATCTTATTAAAACAAGTTTCTTATCAAGATAGATAACCTCTAATACTTAACTCAATAAATTATAGGACAAGAGCTTTGATCATTTCATGTTATCCTACTAAAACACGTTCCTTATCAAAATAGATGGCCCTCCAATACTTAAGTCAATAATGTATAATAATAAGAACAAGAATATAGGAGAGTGCATGTTAAGATAGTGATATGTTATCTTGATATACAGTCTTATATGGCCTTGTGTGTTGTTACTTAATGACCTAAAATATTTATACACCTAGTCATATGAAATTACCTCATAAGGCGTGGAGCTATAAACATATAATATGAGCTTAATCACGGAGAATAATTACTTTTGTCATGAGTTAACTATTGATTGAAGTTATTTGTGAGACATATGAGCGTGTTATAGGCATTGATGGGAAAGCTAGGCACCACACTAATAATTTACGTGTTTGTAAACATAAAAAGTTGTGGCGCCATAAGGTGTAGCCGGAGAAGTAAGCCTTCATAGTCGTACTTTTTAAAGGTCATAACACTACATTGTTATATGTGCCAATGTTGGGCTCCTTGAGAATTTTGCATGAGAGTGAGATTCAATTCTAGAATGGTTATGACTTAAGTCAATGCCCAAATACAATTTATTATGGACCTTTAAAGCTTAAGGTTATTTGCTTGGACCAAGCCTATTAGCGAAGAGGGTTGTCTTAATGGACAACCAAGTTGTCTATTTTTTTTTACCCATCAATTTTAATCCACATAACTTTAAGAGATTTACTTTATGATTAAGATAGTATATTATGTTTTATTTTTTAATTTATTTGATTCAAATCTTGCACTTGTTATTAAGAGAAGTTTATTAAAAAAATTAAATATATTAGGTCTATACGAGGGAAGTGTCTTTAAGATTGTTCAAATAAAAAATTTAATCTGGATTAATATGCAAATTATTGTTACCATTAAAACAAATAACCTCTAGAATCCTATAGTTTAGTCAAAATTACACTTGCCTACTAAGTTTTGAAAAGTTATAATTTGCATCCTATGTTAGTTTTTTTAAAATCCAATAAAATAATCAATTTACCCTCATATATATTAAATTAAAAAATCAATCAAACAACACATATCTTCTCTCTCTTCAAGAGATATTTATTTGTCTTTCACACACCATTTTCTCTCTCTTTCTAAGCATGAATCATCAAATCAAACACAAATTTTTTTAAGGCTATAAAGTTATTGGATCAATATTTAATCTTTAAATAAAAGATGCTTGACCCAATAATTTCATGGGGCGTTTTATTAACAAATATGTATTAAAGGAGAATATCTATGTTTTTTTTTTGTATGGGTATTCTTTTGGGTTGTTTGGTGTTTATTAACAAATATAGATTTGAAACTCTAGAGATTTGTTTTTCAAGTAATGTAATATCTTCGAGTTGAAGTTATTGGGAATATTTTGTCACGGCTAGGAGGTGCTTGGGACATGTTGATAGCCTCTAGAACAAGTTGGCAGTGGTGAGAAGCTTGTCGCTAACGCATTCACTCTTTCATTCAATTCCAATTATTGAAAAGTTTATCATGATCTCAAACTAGTCGTCTAGAGATACCAATAACTCAAATAATATTTCAAACTACTATGTTACAAGACTTGTCAATTTTGATGGATGATGTAGATGAGTTCTTTGCTTTAATAATTATTGCTTGGCTCATGCACAAAGCTTGTTAAAATGTAGTAGATGAAAGCTGAAACCCAATTTTCAGAAATTCCCTTGTTTAGAATCTATTTCTTTAAGTTATGTCGGTATCTTAATCTTTTACTAACTACTTGCTCAAAGATTGAGACCTTTGGACATGTTAATTATGAGATTGTAATGTTTGATGCATCAGTGAGTGTTTTTGCAGCAACCCAACATTAAAGAGTGTCAAATTGTTCCGGACTCATCTTAAAATCTTGTATATGCGTATGTTTCTAGGTTAGTTGGTCGGTGTTCTCTTGCAAGTGGATAAGATGGGCATCCAATTTCTAGCTATGATAAAGGGATAAGGGTGGTGGTTAATTTTGTTTTTTAATTTGATGACAAAGTTGTAATATTTAATTTAAAAGAATTTTTTTCATTAAATAAAATATAATAGAAATACTGTAATAATCAAATATTTATTATTGATTTTTTTTTTCAGAATATTGAGTGTTTACATGTGTGTAAAGTTTAGGATATAAATAATAATTTTTCAAAACTTGATAACAAGTACAATTTAAATGATAACACAATTTTCTCTTTAAAAAATAAATAATTAGTTAAGCGAGTACAACCAAAGATTTTATTATCTCATTTCAAAATAACAATTGTAAAAACTAAGCATGTTCTTCCATAAATGCTAGCGAGCAAAGACGATAGCATTCATATATTATACAAAGGATGAATCCTTAGAAAGTATATTCTCCCATCTTTGTATGAGATAAGTCCAAGATATTGAAGAATTCTTTTTATTATTATTATTATTATTATATTTTATTGAATGTTGAGATCTTTTGATAAAAAAAAAAAAATTGAGTGTCAATTGAAATATACAAACAAAGTAGTTATTAGTGAATTGTTGAAAAAACTGTTTTAACTGTCTTTTCATTTGTAAAATTAATGATATTTAATTTTTTTTAATTTAATTTTGTTTTTTAAAATGTTTGTTACATGTTTTTTTAAGAAATTTTTATGGTGTACAAAAGAAATAAATGGTGACATTCTATTAATTATTAGGGTTTATTTAAAAAAAAGACACACCAGAAATAAATTACATCCTATCTGTTTTTTTATATCTATTTAAAAAAAAGTTTTCAATTTATCTCTATTTATATTTTTTTAAAAGTGAATTAAAAAATTAATTAACAGTATAACAGTAGTTATTAATTATACACCATAAAATTTCTCATTTTTTAGATGTTTTTATAATTACATACAATTTTTTTTTACCTGTATTGGGCACAAAAATTGTTTTTCTGAGATTAATTTCAAGATTGGTGAGTTTTTTATAGGAGGAGACTGAGGGCTTACTTAACACAGCATCGAAGCACACTAAAAATCTCTTATAACAACTTTAATCGGACTAAAGCAAATTTTAATGCCAGAAAAGAAAAGAAAATAATAATATTAGCAGTGAGAAAACACCTATGGTTAGCGGCACACAATAGGTCATTGCCAATACTTTCCCGCGCCAATATGAAAGTCGTTATCAGTTAGAAAGCACGTGTTAATAAAATTAAGATCCCCTCTCTCTCTATCTCTCACTCAACAACCATTTTGCGTATTTAACCCTCTAAAATATGGCTTATCTCTGCAAAAATCCTCACGTTTCTGTATAGGGACGGCTGATAATCTAAAATTTCAAAATTATCAAAAATATATTTTGATCATTCCATAGTGTAGGGTTCTTCAATACAAACTACACAGTGCAAAAACCAGCCTCACCGGATGAAAGGGTGAACCATACGAACCGTCTGAAGCTGCGCAACCCACGCGCCAAGAGGAAGAAGACGACTGATGTGCATGCACACCATATATTGAGTCGAGCCAACTACATAAGTCAAGCCATCAGCTGAGCCTCCAAGCCATTTATTCAAGTCGTGATCCACGCCAAGCCTTCAAGCTGTCGGCTAAAGAATATTCATAGTTCAACCCCAGCAAACCGACTAACATTCAGAATCGGTTTTTTAATCAGTTCAGCTTATTTTTTACTCATTTTCAACTAATTCAAATTGATTCCTTACTATTTTGACCATTCTAGATTCATCTGCAATGTTTGTTTTGTAAAATTCAACTCCTAGAATGTGATACAGTCATACAAAGAATAAAATAACTACAAACAAATACACAAACACTCATTTTGAAACTGCCCGAAGACAATTATGATAATTGGTGTATCAAACTGAAGGCATTTCTTAGCTCACAAGAGTGTATAGAGATCATGGAATATGGTAATGATGAACCAAATTCTAAAAAAGCAGAAGCTTCTCTACAAGAGTCATATAAGCAAGTCCTCAAAGCCAATAGAAAAAAAGACAACAAAGCCAAGATCATTCTTTATCAAAGTCTCAATAAAGCCACATTTGAGATCATCGTTTCTATAGAAACCTTAAAAGAAATATGGGAGGCTTTCTAACAAAAATATAAAAGTGCTGATATAATCAAGAAAACACATCTTTAATCTTTGTGAGGTGAATTTAAATCATTGCAAATAAAGTCCTTAGAATCTATTTTTGATTATCACACAAGAATTATGATGATAGTTAATAAAATAAGAAAAAATGGAGAAGCCCTCACATATGCTCAGATTACTGAGAAAATCTTGAGATCCCTATATCCAAGATTTGACTATGTTGTTGTTGCTATTGAAGAGTCCAAAGAAATGGACAAGTTGACGGTGGATGAGCTTATAGGTTCTTTACAAACTCTTGAATAAAAGATTGTGAAAAGAAATGGAAGTAAAGTAATAAAGCATGTCTTGCAATCGAAATTATCCCTTAATAAATACATATATGAACAAGGAAGACTTCAACAAGTGGATATACCACTTGAAGAAGTGGTCAACAAGGATAAGGAGGATTTCAACGATTTCAAGGAAAAGGATCTTGGAATTTAGGATTCAGAGGCAGAGGTGTTAGGAAAAAAAACTAGACGAGGAAGAGGAAAATAAACATTTACTCCTAGAGAGGAGTTTGCAATAACCAAGACAAGAGGAATATCCAGTGTTATAGTTGTAATTAGTTTGGGCATTATAACATTAAATATCGAAAGAAAGCTCCATCAATGGTAAATGAACAAGCCAACTATGTAGAGGAAGATACCACTATAAGAGGATCAACTGCATTATTTGTCCAACAAGGACTAAGTGAGAATCAAGAGAATGTTTGGTATCTAGATTCTAGAGCTAGAAATTATAAGTATGGACAATAGGATTTGTTTGTTAATTTAGATGAGACTGTATAAGGACAAGTCATTTTCAGAGATACCTAAAAAGTTCCAATAAAAGGCAAAACCAATATCCCAATTAGGTTGAAGAATGGAGATTATAGCTACATCATAAATTTTTACTATATTCCAACCATAAAGCACAACATGTTGAGTGTATGCCAACTTTTAGAGAAATGTTATACTTTTTTCATGAAGGATTGTCATCTTACAATCAAGGATTACAATGAGAGATTAATTGCATATATGAAGACGTCTAAGATTAAGATGTTTCCTCTAAACATCCAATATGATACAACAAAGTATTTGAGTGTCATCACCTATAATAAAAAGTGGCTCTAGTACCTAAGGCATGGAGATCTAAATTTTACAAGTCTTAAGATGCTAGCAAGGAAAAAGATGGTCAAAGGTATGCCCTATATTGATCATTCAAATGAAGTCAGTAAGAGTTATATCCTCAACAAACACCTCAAAGCTCGTTTTAGGTCAACTAAAATTAGTGTACACTAACATGTGTGGTCCATAAAGCCAATGTCAACTAGACATAATAGGCATTTCCTTACTTTCATTGATGATTATAGCAGAAAAACACAAGTATATTTTATGAAGAGGAAGTCAGAAGTATTTAATTGTTTGAAAGAGTTTGTAACAACTATTAAAAAGCAAAGTGATTATAACATTAGAACTCTAAGATCTGATCAAAGTGAAGAATATATATCAAATTACTTTCAAGCCTTTTGTAAACAACAAGGCATTAGGCATCAGACAACACCATCCTATACACCACATCTGAATGGTATGGCTAAGAGAAAGAATCGAACTATTCTTAATATGGAAAAAAGTCTACTTAAAGAAAATAAGTTACCCAAACAATAATGGGTTGAAGCAGTGTAATGTGCAGTATATCTACCGAATTGCTACTCAACCAAAAGTCTGCTAGCTATCACTCCTAAAGAAGCATGGAATTCTCACAAACCAAATGTTACCCATCTTCAAGTTTTTGGTAGTGTGACCTATACAAAGATTTCAGATGCAAGAAGGACTAAACTCGATGATAAAAATGAGAAATGCATCATTTTTGGATATAGTGATAGAAGGATGGGATACAAACTGTATAATCTCATCACAAAGAAGGTGATTATAAGTAGAGATGTTATCTTTGAAGAAGATAAAACTTTGAAATGGAATAAGGATCAAGAAATCACATGTATCAGTATTGATATAATCCTTAAAGATGAAGTGGAAGTACCAATAACACTTACAAAAGGTCCAATAGTATAAATAGATGAGCCACAAACTTCGGTACACAAATTCATGTATTTAACAGGAGAAACACACCAACATCAGGATCTTCATCATTACCGTTATCATCATTCTCATCAAAAGAACCAAGGATGAGAAATATAGAAGATTTGTATGATGTCACTAAAGTCATTAAAGATACAACTCTATTTTATTTCTTTGCAGATAATGACCTACTTAGCTTCAATGAAGTTGTCACATAAGAGAAATTAATAGAAGTAATGGATGAAGAAATATATGTCATTTAGAAGAATGATACTTGGAAGCTGACTAATCTACCAAAAAGCAAGAAAGCATTTGGTGTCAAATGGGTCTATAAGACAAAAAAGAATACAAAAGGCGAAGTACAAAGATACAAAACAAGATTAGTGGCAAAGGCTACAATTAGATAGAAGGCATTAACTATATAGAAGTATTTGCTCCTGTAGCCCAACTAGAAACAATCAAACTAGTGATCTCACTAGTTGCATAACATAAACAATTAAAATGTATTGAAAAATACCTATATAAATATAAAGTGTATGTAGAGAAAGAAGATGATGGAAGCACACTATTTACACGCTTATATGTCAATAATCTAATTTTCACTAGCAATAATCCTACTGTGTTTAAGGATTTTAAGAAAAGTATGGTGCAAGAGTTTGAGATTATAGACATTGGTATAATGACATATTTTTTTGGATTAGAAGTGATACAAAAAAAGGGGGATTTTTGTAAAAGTATGTCAAAGATATTCTTGAAAAGTTCAAGATGAAAATTTGCAATCCAGTATCAACTCCAATTGAAAATGAAGTGGAATTAAGAAGAGTAAAGTAGGAAATATTGATCCAACCTACTTTAAAAACTTAGTGGGAAGCTTATGATACTTAACATGTATTAGACCATATATACTTTATGGAGTAGCACTCATCAGCATATATATGGAGACACCAGATCAGTCGCACTTGAATGCAACCAAGAGAATTCTCCGCTATATCAAAGGAACAATGAATAAAGATATGTTATATACTTCAAGTAAAAACTTCAATCTTGTTGGATACTCAGATAGGTGATAAGGGAAGAGACTTATATGAAAGGAAAAGCATAGTAGGATTTGTCTTTTTAATTATAGGAGATGCATCTTTCATATGGTCATCAAAGAAGCAATTGATAATAGCGTTATGAAAGTGAAGCCGGGTATGTTGCTACCAACTCGACTATATTTCATTTAATATGGTTAAGAAATAAGCTTAAGCATTTAGGATTTCCTCAAGAAAATCCTACAAAGATTTATATTGATAATCAATTGGCAATTGTATTAGCAAAGAACCTAGTGTATCATGAAAGAAATAAACACATCAACACATGTCATTATTTTATCCGAGAGCATGTGAAGAACAAAAAATATGAACTGATATCTTACAAAACAAATGATTAAATTACATATATCTTTACAAAGCCATTAAAAAAAGAGGCATTTATCAAATTAAAGTTCATACTAGGAATGACATCTATCAATTGAGTTGAAAGAGAAAATTTGTTATAGTAAACTCAATTTAGAAAATTTAGAAGTTTAAGGAATAAGGCAGCCATCAACCATTCACCAACAGTCATCAGCTGCATCAATCAACCACCTTTACATTGCCACTTGCCATTATCTTTCAAAATTACAATCAATAGTTTTTGTTTTGCTTCCAATTTTTTCTTAAAAAGAGGTGAAATCAAATTTTTGTTTCGCATTCCTGAATTATTAGTGGTGCTGCCAAAGAGTAGCAAGAAATTTGAGGTTGGGGGAGACTGAAATCATATTGAGATACAAAAATTATTTATAAATAAAATATATATAGAACAGTAATAGATATTGGGATAGGCTAAATTCCAACATCTTTTTGTTTAGCTACGAGAAGCTATTTTACATGGGGGAAATGTACAACTTCTATGAAATAAATATTAATCTTCAAGGATTATTTTGAACTTTGAGGGGCCATGGCTCCCCCCCCGCCCCTCTTAGTCGTGCCCCTGGGTGCTCCCTTTGTTGACTACCATTGTTTGTATAGAGAACAGTCAGTGGCTACTTAGTGCGAACTCATTTTGAAACTTGGTAGGAGAAGGCACTTGGGAAAGAAAAATTTTAGGTGTCACGAGGACAAATAATCTCTGCGTTATTTCACGTATCTTATATCAACGAACCTGGATTTTCTGTTTATAAATGGTGTCAGAATGAGCAGAAACATTTAATAAATTAAGGTGGACTGCAGAACATTTAATAAATTTGACCTCTCTGCACTGAAAGTGGAGCTACTCCTGTTTTGTTTGTAAATTGTCCCCTGTTTTAGCAGTCATCTTAGTTGCTATGCACTGTTTTTATGATTTTGTTCTTGTTCGAGGTTATTGGAATATTGCCAACTCTAAAGCTAACTGAAGGGATATAGGTTGTCAAGCAGGTACCGGTTCTTGCAGGAGTATGTGGAACAGAGCCTTTTCGCCGAACGGATTACTTCTTAAAGCAGGTGGAATCAACTGGGTTCTGTGGGGTGCAAAATTTTCCAACTGTTGGGCTGTTCGATAGTAATTTTAGACAAAATCTGGAAGAGACGGGAACTGGATATGGGCATGACCAAACTATGTCATCTGGGAAAAAATTCTCATACTATGTCCACATTCTCCTCTTATTTGGCTATCTATTGAATCCAATGGCTATATTTTCTTCCCTTCCAAATGGTCAGATTGGAGGTTCAGATGATTGAGAAGGCACATAAAAAGGGTCTCTTGACAACCCCATATGCTTTTAATGAAAATGAAGCCAGTGATATGGCAAAAGTTGGTGCGAATATCATTGTTGCCCATATGGGGCTTACTACATTTGGGTCTGTTGATGCACAAACAGCTGTCTCATTAGATGAAAGTGTATTTCGTGTGCAAGCTATTGCAGACTGTTGGCTTCCTTTTCTTGCTCAGGCTTGTTCAGAATTTTTTGCTTTGATGTTTTTTCTTGTGATTAACTTCATCATTCAAAGTCTCCAAGATTTAATTCAGTGCTGTTTTTCTAAAAAAAAGTTTAGCTTCTGCCATTTTCAGTTTGACGTGACCAAGCGTGGACTTATCGGCTTAGAGTTAATAACGGATCTCTTAATGGCTTTGCAGGCCCCATATCCGGACCCAGAGAGGTAGAATTCATACCGAAGAAAACCAAGGGAGTTCATGGATCCTATGGTGCATCAAGCATGGAGAGACTGCCTGTTGAACAAGCCATTTCCATCAAATGAATGCCAAGGCCGGATGTCTAGCGTTGCTCCGTTATATTTCCTTCTGCATTACCCTTTCTGTCTCTATCTTGAGAATGTGATGAAATAAGCATATCCTGATGCAAAGTTTAGAACCTTAACATGTCTTGTACAATTGCATCAGTTGCTGTACTTCTTAAAAACATGCATATACTGAATGTAATGCGAAATGTTAAAAAAAAACTAGCAATTTTCTTTGGCTAGCCATTTTATTTTGATCAGAAGCAAAGGCCCAGACCATTTTACCAGGTCATTCTTTTCTTCTCTCCCTCTTAATTCTGTGCTCATAATGGTGCTTGTTGTGTGTCAATCCTCTTTCAACAGTCTTTTTGCGGGGATTTCTTAACAGTCACAGTGGAAGCAGAGATACAGAATAAATGTCTGCTCTTTTAAGAGATTATCGAAAAATGAAAAAAAAAAAAAAAAAGATAGAGAGACATTCAAGATACTGATACCGGGATTTCTCACTAACGGTCACCAGATTGGTAGTTGATATTTTGGGTGGCAAATTGTCATGCATTGGATTCGTTATTGTAAAACATAATATAAATTATATTTTGATTACTTACTTAAAAATTTATGTTCTTGAATTGAAATAACTCTTTTACATGATATGAAAACTTTGTTAATCAAGCGGTTGAGTTGAAAACTTATAACTTCCATTTTATTTCATAAAATTATACACAAGGTTTATTTGAATTCATTGAGAAATATTTGCTGTCACTGCTAGAAGCCAACATCCAAACCTTATTATTTCTTCGATTCTTTAATCGAATTCTTTGTCTACTTCAATTTAGAGAAGTATACACGACGTGATGCAACAACAACAGCCATTTAAATAGTATTTTTTTCTTACAGTTTTTTATCGAATTCTTTGAATCAGCAGTCCAATGCAGAAAACTCTTCAAACATGTGTAGGCTTGGCCGAGTAGTAAGAATTTCTTATTCAATGGATGATGATCCCAGAATATCCTATGTTAAAAGAAAGGACAAAAAAAAAGGTTGTTAAAATAGTGTACTAAATCCTTCTTAAACATCAAATACTCTACTCAGATTGTCTTTTTCCATACGTTGTTCTAAAATATCAACGATAAAACAGTGAAGTGACTTCCTATGAACATTGTTCTGGAACGTCAACGATTAAACAGTAAAGTGATTTCCGCTACGGATGGTTGAGGAGCATCAGGCTGCCAGCCACGAGTTGTTAAATATAACACTCCCCGCAGTATCATGAACTAGAATCAGAACCAACCTTTCAACTCACAACATCAGGTTACTAAAACCAGAACCACTCTGCAAAGATTGGACCAAAAACATGGATAATTTATGTAAAACTCCAAGAGTTTTCTGCATTGGAACGGCTGATACAAAGCTTGATGAGCTCAAGTTCCTTTCTGAGTGTGTCCGGTCCAATATTAACTCCTTCACTGCCATCTCTTCCTTCAAGGTACCTTCTTTGCATGAAAATTCGAATAATTTTGTGAGTTTATATAATTTGAAACTAGAAATGTACATTCTACTGTTAAACTGTTCTCGAAGTCATGCAGAGGTCATAACAAAAGGATTCTAAAGTTGAAGTCAATAGCATCCACTCTCACTATGTAGATTTTTATAGTGCCATCAATATAAACTGTTAGTTTATCCTTCATGTTGTCTTTTCAAAGAATTTGAATCTTTTTTTTTCTTTTTAAAATGTACTCAATTTCTCTCGATGAGAATCATGGAACAACTTTGACAGAATCATTAATTTTATCTTCTAAATTGGAACCGCAAAGTCATGTAGTCTACATAGCTGCTCCAATTAGTAATTTCCATAAAGAAAACTTTAACAAGTTACCTTGTATGTTTTCCAAGTTGTAGTTCAATTTGGAGCTGCCCTTGTATATGATCAGATTTTTTTATGAAAATGACAGGTAGAAGTAGTGGTTGTTGATGTCAGTTGTGGTGAGAAGGAGACCAAGGATTTAGCAGATTTTATCTTTGTGCCAAGAAAGGATGTTCTAGCTTGCTATTTTGGATCCATTGAGAAATCCCCAAGGATTCTTACAGATGAAAGAGGCAAAGCTGTTGCAACAATGAGTAAAGCACTAGAATATTTCTTGAAGAAAGCTCAGGAGGATCAGGTCCTTGCTGGAGCAATTGGCCTTGGAGGCACTGGAGGCACATCTCTGATATCATCTGCTTTCAGGTCCCTTCCACTTGGAATGCCTAAGGTCATTGTATCTACTGTTGCTAGTGGTCGAACTGAATCTTAGATTGGAACCTCAGATATGATACTGTTTCCATCTATAGTAGATATATGTGGGAACAGTGGGATCAATGGTGTTAGTAGGGTTGTGTTATCAAATGCTGGAGCTGCTTTTTCCGGAATGGTGGTTGTAAGGCTTGCAATTTGTAGACAAGATTGTAGCAATAATGAGAAGTTTACTGTTGGTATAACCATGTTTGGAGTTACAACTCCATGTGTAAATGCTGTCAAGGAAAGATTGGCAAAAGAAGGCTATGAGACCATGGTTTTCCATGCAACTGGGGTAGGAGGCAGGGCAATGGAGAATCTAGTTAGGGAGGGTCTTATTCAGGTATATTACTTTATAATTCATTTGCGTTCAATGTTGCGTTGCAAGTTCTACTTGAGATACTGCATTTCCTAATCTTGAAAGGCTAAATAAGAGTTTGGAAGGATCGAAGGCCACATAGAATCCTTGTAGGCAGAACTGAAGTGTTTCATCCTCGATGACATTTTTCACCTTCTGGTTTTTCTCAGGGTGTGCTGGATATTACCACGACAGAGGTTGCAGATTTTTTGGTTGGAGGCATTATGCCCTGCGATAGTTCCCGCTTTGATGCTATCATAGAGAAGAACATTCCTTTTGTATTGACTGTAGGAGCCTTGGACATGGTGTCCTTCGGAACTAAGGATAGCATACCTTCGAGATTCCAGCATAGAAAGATTCATATCCAGAATGCACAGGTTATTACTCCCCAGTAAACTCGCTTAACGTCTTTGCCCCCGTTCTGTGCGAAGCACCGATGTAATTTCCTCATATTTTGTCGCTTTCAGAATTCAATCGTCCGGACCACAGTGGATGAGAATAAGAAGTTTGCTGAATTTATAGCTGATAAACTCAACAGGTCACCATCATCAAAGTTCCGTGTTTGCCTGCCACAAAAGGGTGTCTCGGCTTATGATGCACCTGGGAAGCCATGTTATGATCCAGATTCCAGAGGCCACTTCTACACTAATAAATGAATTTCAGAGGCTTGTACAGACTAAAGACGATCGGCAGGTAACAGTATTCCTCGTAAAATCTTGTATCGTAGTTTTCCAACCTCCTGTCTGTTTTTAAGTCTAGTACATAATCATCCACGCCTTAATCATCTAATTAACTGCTCATGGATTCTTTGAAATGGAATTTTCTGATAAATTGCAAGTTTTAATGATTACAGGTAAAGGTGTATCCTTGTCATATCAACGACCCCGAATTCGCAAACGCATTGGTCGACGCATTTTTAGAGATTAGTCCATCGCACCTCAAGGATTCCGTGGGGCATCACACATAGATCAGCTGCCTATTGAACATGCTATAATGCGAAAGTTTTGTGTGTTTGTCATGGTTGAAGTAGGGCACTTCGTGGATGCCGTCTTTCCTTTTTACCCTTCCAAACTTAAGAGTGAGGGGGCATTATGAGCTAAAAATTAAGAATTTACGTGTGCTTAGTATGGCTTGTAGTGTTTCATGAGGCGTACACTAACGTTCCCTGAAATGTAATGTGTTGTGCTAATAAAATGGATTTTTCTATAATTACTTAGATCAAATGAAGAGAAGTAGATCAATTAAAATTGTTTAGGTTTAATTTTGTTCAACTATGTGAGAGATCTATATTGATATAATCACTAAATAAAATTTAGGCAAGTAGAATAAAAGTTATCTTTTTTTTTAAACAAAGCAGTATGCATACAAACTTTAAAAAAAAAAATTGACTTAAAATCTATCTCTAAAGGACAATAATATAATCCCTAGAACATATCCGAAAATAAGAAAGAAATAAGCAGATATTGAGGCAGAAAAGATGTGTTAATAACATAGAAGAAAAGAAGAATGAGTTGCTACAATGTATGCAAAATATCTCTCATTCAATCTCTTTTTATACTAATTTTTGGAATAAATTAAAAACTTATGCAAAATTAATTTTAGTAATTACTAGAATTAATTCTCGTCATTTTTCTTAATTACTAGTCATAATCAGATAAAAAAAATACATGACAATTTTTGTCCTTAAAACCAGACTTTTTACTTAAAATATAAACTTGTTCAAGTAAAAGGTTACTCTTTAGATTGTTTATTCATAGGCTGGATAAACAAAATAAACTAGCAAAAAAATAATTCTTTATATGTCAAAAAATTATTTTATGGCAAATCCAAACCTAGACACAAGTCTAAGTCAGATCTAGGACTTAGGACCTGAGGTCAGAGACCTGTGGGTGCCTTATCAGCCCATTTTAAATTCTTAATTTTTCAGAATATATATAAGTTGTAGAAAAATATTGTATTTTTTCAATATCTGATATAGAGTTTTAGGTTTCACAAAACATGTCAATTAAGGATTCTTTTAAATCAATTTTTTATTTACTTATAATTTATTTTAATAATATTAATATTTTATGTTAAAGTACTTTTTTTGGAGAATTATTTCCAAAAAAAATTTAACCCTAAAAATGAGTGGAATCCACTTTAAATTTGACATCAAATATGTCCATTAACCATGTTTTTAAAATAAATTTCTAACAATCCCTCACATGAATGGAAATTATATAACCAGTATATAAATACTCAAAGATTTATAGATAGGTAGTGAGCTGCGGGATCATTACATCAAAATAGGTAATTTTTAGCTTTGAATGTTTCTTAATAAAATACTATCGGATGTACTCGACTAATTAGTAAACATGATGTCTTGAATTATTTAGTCTTTTATGTAAACCAAGACAATAGTACTTACATAGTTCTTTACTTAGATAATTCCTCTAGTTTTTATAATTGTTTTCATTTTGACTCTAAACAACTCTTAAATTCATGAGTGTTTTAAATAATTTAAGCTTTTCATAAATTCTTAAAGAAAAAGTCATATTACTCACTTATATAAGTGATCTTTCATTATAAATATTATGTTATATTCTACTTGGTATACCAAGATATAAAAATCAATAAGAGCACAACTCATATTTTATCATGCAGTAGCTAGCACTCTTTTTCATTATAAGAATGGATATGAAATAATAATTTCTTAGGATTATTAAAAATATTACATGATTTAGTTTTTTCTTTGAACCTAGATCTTGTGATCTCCAGTCAGCTAGGTAGGATTAGAATTACTACACTCTTTTATCTTTAAATGTTTTTAGTATATTCTCCTTGATGAATTATATAAAACCTCTCTCGAATACCCTTCAATTCTGTAATATTTTTATTTGACTTTTCAATGGAAACAATCTCATTAGAAAGCAAGTGTTTAATAATATTATGTAGAAGATATATATATCTATACTTATCATTATACATGCTACTTTGTGTCCTTTTTTATTAATGATTGATTGTCGTATTTGACATAAATTGTTTACACTAGTTTTGGCTAATATGGAGTATCATTTAAGAAATTCTAAAGTCAATTAGCTTCCTTTATAACTTTAAAATATAGTGCATCTTGCGATACATATTTTAAAAAAGGATTTTCATTACATAGTTACTTTATCGAGTATGAGATATATTCACTAATAGATTTCAAATTCTTAATGTTGGGTATTCAATTTGCATCATTATACCCTTCTAGTACTTTCGGGTATCTAATATAGTATAACTTATAGTCCACAATATGTCTTAACTATTTAAGTACTATATTTATTATTTTTCAATGATTCATACTCGGATTACTGGTAACTTTACTCATTTTGCTAACTAATATGTAATATTTATTATTCTCTCTTTTTTTTCTTGCAATCTTTTTTTTTTAATTTTATCCTTATTTTTAATTTCTTGTTATCTAGGAGTTGATTTGAGAGTTTTTTGTTCAGTTTTGTCATCTCTTTTCTTAATTTCATCCTTATATTTTTTTTATTGGTCATCCAAGTTGTTTTTGAAATGGCTAAGAGTGTGTTTGGTATTGCGGTAGCTTTTGTGGTTATGGTTTGAAAAAATTTGTTTTATAAAAAGTATTTTTAGTTGAGGTTGGTTTGAAAAAATAGGTGTTTAGTTAAAACTGTGGTTGAAATTGTGGTTGAAGAAAAAATAGTTTAATATGTTTGGTTAAGAATGTTTTTGAAATTGAAGTTATAAAATAATTTAAAAATATATATATTAATATTAATGGTTTTTAATTTAAATATTGTCGATTTAACTACTGCTATTATGTCATGAAATAAATAATACTTTATATAAAATATTTTTTATTGTTTCATTAAACTATTTATAATTCCATCACGTACGAAATTCATCGAACAAAAACTACAATTTTCATGGTTTTTTGAGCATGCAACAAAATCAGGTAAAATATCATTAGAAACAAAATTGAAATTACAATCAAATTCTGCAAATATCACGCCATCATGTGATCTCCTTCTAATTTATGTTGTGTTATTAAATAATATTAAACACTATTTTTTTTAATAAAATACAATTAAATATTAAATATTTTTACTCTTTTTTTTTTGCAGAGAGTGAATTTTTGTAGAGAGTGAATTAATTCACTCTCCACTATTGTGAACAGTGGAGAATGAATTAATTCACTCTCCACGCAAACAAAGAGAGCACCTAAAAGACTAGGGGAAAAGCAAAGGGAAAACAAAAGAGAGAGAAATGGTTTCAGTAGGCCAGCCCTCCATCACCGTCATCATCATCTTGAAGTGTAGCAACAATTATGAAGACTAAGGGAAGAACAAAAGGAAAACTGTTAAGAAAAACTCTCGTGGTTGAACAGAAGGAAAATGGTTTCAGCAGGCCAACCTAGCTATCTCCCTTAACGCCTCCAGCAGCGCCACGCCCAGGTAAGAACAGCTCTCATGGTTTTCTCATTTGGACAAAATCCACTCATACCCGAAGCACTGGTCAAGGAAGGAAGATGGGAACAACTTTATACTGTGTTTATAAACACAGTTGCATGAACAGGAAATGAAAAACATCTAATTTCTGCTTCAGCAAAATTGAGTTTTGAACGCAGATAAAGGTGGGGTCCATGCATGAAAACTACGGCTCGTTTTATAACCAAACGATATGTTGGTACTATTAAATGAAAACGCTGCTGCAAACGCTTAGCCAAACGGGCTCTAAGTTGAATGGGTTATGTTGAAATAACTCTCATTTGGTTTAATTTTAAACTCGGGCTAAGCAAAAGGTAGAGTTAAGAGGTTTTAAGGTTGACATATTGAGCTGCCAGGTTTAATAACAATGCCACATAATTCTCTATGACCTTAACATTTTTTATTAATTTCAAAAAACCTTTGATCCAATTTGCAGCGTAACGCAGGATATAAACTAGTATTTACTATATTTATAAATAAGATAAGTGGTAAATTCAAGAAATAATGATTAATTTAGCTAACAAAATTGTTGGATTTCCTAAAAGCTATATATATGCAATGGAAATGATAATTTTTAAAAAAACAAATAAGAGTCCTAAGATTTCGTTAAACAATTTAGAGTTCTTTAGGATTTGAGTAAAGATTACGTGAACATTAGATCTTCTTTTTGAGGTGTGATCAACTTCTTTAAGGTTAAGTTGTTGCAAACCACAAGCAGTTCAAAAGTCTAGTCTCTAACAGTAATTCATATAAATTTCCAGTGAAAAATCTCCTAGAACTCCTTTTAAGAGAGGGGTTGTTATGCCTTTGAATGTTAGTTTTTTGTTTTTGTGTATCTCTATACACATGTTTTGTAACATTTGTACAACTCTTTTTAAAAACACACACACATGACATTCTATTTGTAGAGAAAACTTAATAACTCTATAAATGAAAAAAATATCACTTTACTCCTTGAATAATATCACATAAATTATTTCAAGGCAATTTTAAAAATTTATTCAATGAAGTCCTTACTTGATTTTTTCAAGTCTATAATTGTAATTTTCTGCATAAATTACATTATAATCCTCAATTTCTAAAACTTATTTACTATGAAGTCATGATTAATAATCTCAGTTTAATTTCTAATAACCAACTCTTAATATGTTGGTCCAAATATAAATCATAATTTTAAATTAAATAATTTAATTTATTATCAATTCAATAATTAATTGATTTATATTTAAAAATTAATTGCATTGTCTAGCAACATATCATAATTTTCCATATATAAAAAAGTCATGAGTTTTGACCTAACTTTTCAGTAAATAGTTTTTCAATGTAATTATTATTCCTTCATTAAAAATATTATAATTTAAATATTATAATATAGAATGAATTAGCTTTGTATATCATATTTATTCTTAATATTATAATCATTCTGGAACAAAATATAATAAGGATTAGGGTGTAAATCTACGAGAACATGGCCGCAAACCTGTTGTTGTTAGGGTAGGGTATCGAACCCACCTAGGATGATGTTGTGTATCGTTTACAAAGCTAGTTTGTTTCCTTTATTGCACATGGCGCCTAAAATGCGTTGGTTCTGTAACTTGAAAACTCAAGCAGCCGTGCAGGTATTTCGGCTCCATGACCCGAGCCTAGCCACCAACTAAGCTTGGCTGGGCTTGGCTGGTAGGCAGGCCTGATTAGGGCTGTTGCCACCCAAGCTGGCTTAGGCCTAGTTGGTTGATAGGCTCCGTTGGATTTGCTGTTCGAGTTTTTTTTTTTTTTTTTTCTGGGGCTTGGCTTACCTTTCCCTTCAGCCTCGATCGGGCTTGTATCGACAAATTGTTGCGGATCACGAATATACAACGGTCAGATCAAGGTTGCCTGTGTGCATAATTGTTATTTTGAAAGTGAATATCCACTTGAATATTGATGGTTGTTTCCAAGGTTGTCAATTCTATTTTGTTTCGTTTGGAATGGTTAAAATATTCTATATCAATTTAAAAAATAGAACAAAACGGAATAAATTTCATATCATTTTAAATCTCGGTCCGTTCCGGATTTTTCGGTTAAATTCCGCCCGGAACGTTCTGGTTTCATTCCACATGTTCCGTTCCGCTCTTGAAAAGCCATTGAATCAAATTGAACCTTATTCAATTTAATTAATTAAACCATCCAATTATAAAAAGCTCTTTTTCATTACTATTTTCTATAACAATGATATTAATAATAATATTGAAAATTATTATTACTATTTTCATTAACAATGATATTAATTTTTTAAAATTAGATTTATAACTAATATATATGGTTTATATTCATGTTGTTTTTTTCATGTTTATACTTTGTAGGAATTTAAGCAAAACAAGGGATGCTTTAGATTTCATTAGTCTTAATAACATTGACCTAACTTTATATTTAAAATATTTGTGTTAAAACATTTTACTTTCATAATATTTTGATATTTTGTTTAAGTTGAATTACTTTAAGTTAAAGATCTATTTAATCTTGACTATTTAGAAATATTTTAAATTTTGAAATTATATTTGTTTGGCATTGTGTTTGTATTGCATAATTTATAATTAATTTATCTTGAATTTGAATTATGTTTGTTGAATATATAATTATATATATATATATATATATAAACAGTACAACCCTGAAATGACACGCTAAAACACTCCGAAACTGAAATATTTCATTCAAATTAAAAAAACAAAATACTTATCAAAACGGAATTGACAACCTTGATTGTTTCAGAAAAGAAAAGAATTTATGGGGCATAAATAATTAAATATGCCAGCAAAGACCATAAGAAACTGGTTTTGGACATGAAGTTGTGGGACATCTTACCTTGTCTGGTCTCCAGTCCAGTAGTGAAAAGATGTTTCATTCTTTCCCGACATGACACCTTACAAATCCCATTTCTCGTCTTGCTTCTCCTGATTTCCAAACTCAAAATGGTGGCTCCAAAGACACGCGTTTGAACCATTTGGAATGTGCTAATCCTGTTCTAACTTCTAACATCCGCACCTGCTATTTTCCATTCGATTTTATTTTTATTTATAAAAATAATTAAATTATAATTTTGTAAAATATAAAACATAAAATTAAAATTGCTTTCAACTCGATTCAATTCAGTTCAACTATTTTATATTAAAAATAAAAAATTACATTATTTTTTTAGAACTTTTTGGATTTTCTAAGCAATTCAATTTTTTTTAATTTGATTATTTTATATTATTCAACTAAACTGATTTGGTTTATTAAAATTTTTTGATTTCAGGTTTATAAAACTAAACTCAAACTTAACCAAATATTTTTTAAATATTTTAATTAGTTTAATTAATTTTTTAACATTTTTTTATATTAAATAAAGAGTGGGTATAGCCCTGTTTCTCATAAAAAAATACATAAAATTGAAAATATTTACATTAAAAAAACATATTTACAATAAACAATGGGCTTCACTTCGACCTTTGGTGGGGGGTTTCCCAGGCAGAAAGTTAAGGTCTGCACTACTTGTATAATAACAAAAAACTATTTTAGAGAGTCTCATCGATCCACTTCAATATGCGGACGACACCAATGGATTTCAAAACGGCATGCACTATTCGGGTGCGAGATCCATATATGCATCTCACATACATCTTTTTCTTTTTCTTTTTTGCTTATTAAAAAAAATCAAATCTCAAATTTCCAAGAAACGTTTATTTTCATTTCTATGTACTAATTAATAAGCTAAAGGTAATGGGTGATTCACTGTTTATCCATATATAATATATTATGGATTATAACAGTAATTTACGGTATATTTTTTTATTATTATTATTATTTCTTTCTTTCTTTTCCCAACTTTCCTTTTTTTTTGTTTATTTTTTATTTTTTCTTTCCAAAATTACTTTTTTTCCAACTTTTCCTTTTTTTTGTTTATTTTTTTAAAATTATCTTTGTCGATTTTACTTTTTTAATATTGAGCTGGTTAAAAAACTTTCTATGTAATTTTTTTCCTTTAAAATACTGTGGATTACTACAGTGTTTTCCCACATGGTTTTTCTATTTTATTTTTTTATTTCTCAAAATTATTTTTGTTAATTTTATTTTTTTAATATTGAGCTGATTGAGAATTTAGTTTTGTAATTTTTTAAAAAAACATTGTTGATTGCTACAGTGTTTCTCCGCATGGTTTTTTTATTTTTGATGATTTTCTCTGAAATTATCTTTTTTGATTTTATTTTTTAATATTGATCTGGTTAAAAATTACAGTTACAATATGTGAGAAAAACACTGTAACTTTCCTCGCAAATTACTGTGAAATGTTATAGTGTTTTTTCCCACATGGTTTTTTTTCAGTTTCTTTTGTGTTTTCTTTTTTTGTAATATTTTTTTCCAAAATTTTCTTTGTCGATTTTATTTTTTTAATATTAAGCTGGTTAGAATTTAACTTTGTAATAAAGCTTAATCATGTGGGGGAAGCATTGTAGCTTTCCTCACAAAACACTCTGGATTGCTAGAGTGTCTCTCAATATGGTTTTTTTTTCATATGATTTTTTCAAAATTATCTTTGTCAATTTTATTTATTTAATATTAAGTTAGTTGAAAATTAAAATCTCAAGTCATTACAAATAAGGCTAAATCATGTGGAGAAGCATTGTAGCTTTCATTACAAAACACTGTAAATTGCTACAGTGTTTCCAACATGGTTTTTTTTTCCTGTTTTGTTTTTGTATTTTTTTCTAAAATTATCTCTGTCGATTTTATTTTTTTAATATTGAGCTTATTGAGAATTTAGCTTTGTAATTGTTTTTCTTTAAAACACTGTGAATTGTTGTAGTGTTTTCCCATATGATTTTTTCCAAAATTATCTTTGTTGATTTTTTAAAAAAAATATTGAGTTGATTAAGAATTATAATTATAATAAAGCTAAATCATATGGGGGAAGCGTTGTAGCTTTTCTCACAAAACATTGTGAATTGCTATAGTTTTTGTCTAAATGGTTTTTTTTATGATTTTTTTTTAATTGTCTTTGTCGATTTTATTAGAGAAAGCACTATAGTTTTCCTCATAAAACATTGTCAATTACTACAATGTTTTTCCTCATGGGTTTTTTTCCTTCCAAAATTATTTTTGTTGGTTTTTTTTTAATATTAAGTTGGTAGAGAATTTAGTTTTTATAATTTTTTTTTATTAACAGAAAAGCTAAATCATGTGGCGAAAGCACTATATCTTTCCTCACAAAACACTATGAATTGCTACAAATCATTGTGTTCAGTCTCTAAGTTTTTTTTATCACCAACACAACTTTTTTTTCTATCATGAAATATTGGTTTCATCGTACCTTTAGTTTTTATTACTTATCTAGCGCAGGTTCATAATTATAACACTAAAAAGTACATTTGTTTTATAAGCCCGCAGCAGCACACGGGCATGCCTTCTTGTTATATTTGACAACATGTTTCAGCTTAAAATATAAATTTCGGTAATTCCTTGTGGTTAAGAATTATAAAGTTACATTTCAATATATTAGATGCAAAATTTTCATGTAGATCAACCACACTAAAATAGTTTTATAGATATTGTTAATTAATGTTGTCGCCCTTGATATTTTCGTGACCACAAAGAATGATGAAAGTAGAGATAACATTCAGTTTTTCTTAGAAGTAATCTTTTTTTTTTAAAGGAAAAAAAAATGTTACACTGATCTGAAGATTTTGGTTAGGGGGCTAGTTTATCTAGAATTTCTTTTTTTGTTAAGTGATTATTTAGAATCGCGGATGAAACCGTGTTTTTTAATATTTTAAATTTTTTTTCTTAATTTTTTTTTATATTTTTTGATCGTTTTGATGTGATGATATAAAAATAATTTTTTAAAAAAATATATTATTTTGATGCATTTCCAAGTAAAAAGTACTTTAAAAAACAACTGCTACTATACTATCAAACACTCTCTAAGTAAAAGAGAGACAGGATTAGGCTACATTCCAAATAAAAAGCACCTAGTTGTGTTGTAATTTTTTTTTTTCAAAAAGACAAAAATGGATTGATTGTTAGCGTATATACCTTATAGTCAATCAATTTGTTACATTTTATATTAGTTTTATTCATGAAAAATATATTTATTATTAATAAAAGTTTTTTTTATCTTTAATATTCATTTATGTTTGATTAATGAGTCTAGAATAGATAAAGGTCCTAAAGAAAAAATATTATGCAAAGAAAATTATAAAGTAGTTATAATTATGATATTTTTATTGCATCAAAACATTGTTCATGATTGATACTCTTTTAAGATTGTGTATTAATTAAAGTTGTTGAAAACAGTACATATTATATTTTTTTTTATGAAAAACAACATTTATTGTCATAAGTTGATGTTTGAGTAATACTTATAATTAATATGTAGGTGCTTCTAAGAAGGTATGTATACCGAACTGACCGGCATGAAAAATTTATATAGAAAAATTATTTGTGTCTATAGAAAGGCTCACATGATAGTTGTGTAAGTAATCCTTAAACTTGAGATCACTAAGTTATCTTATACAAGGAATACAATGCTTTGATCCTAACTACATGTTGCCTTAATTAGAAGTAACAAAAAGAAATTGACCTGTATGTGAATTCTTAAAAATATTTCCTCTGAAAAAACCGGACATGATAATTTTTTATCATCCGGCTTAAGAAAAAATCAAACCAAATCTATAACCTAGTTGTGGGACTGGAATAACTTCATGGAAAGTAAACTAAAAAAAATTGCAAAGCTCAATTTTCAAACCAACCTAATATTGAAGGGAAAAATTAAAAAACAAATAATAAAAAAAAGACCCGAGTCAAACCTGGTGAACTTGATGAATCCATGACCCGAGACATTATAGAAAGAAAAGGTAAAAAAACAAAAAATATCAAGTTCCAGTGAACTTAATGATAATAGATGAAATTTAAAAAAAACGGACTGAAGCAAACCCAAATCAACTTTCAAAACTTATAACATTGATGATGAGGACGAATAATGATTTCAAAAGACAAACTTAATAAATAATAGTGTAAAATTCCATACACTCCCTGATAGGAGCGGTGAGACACGTCAAATGTTATTTCGAAAGATGGCATTCAAAGTTGTTTTAACATCACAGTCCCTCCTTGAAAGGTGTGGGCGACGCCTATTTACTGGCGCATGCCACTTTTTAGTTTATATATATATATATATATATATATATATATATATATATATATATATATATATATATATATATATATTGAAATTAATAAATTTCATCATGCTTGGCACCTCCTCTGAAATTTACCGAGCAGGAATGCGGATGCTCATCCTCTCTCCCAAGTAAACAAAGAAAAAGACTTTTGGTTGATATTACAAGGAGTAGAACGAGGACTTTGTCTCCAGAGAGGATAAACCAAAAAGAAACCTTTTATTGTCCATATTTATAATCAAATCCCAATTTCACAACGAATAATATAGTATGTACGTGCTTGACCATGAATGACCCTTTGCCGAGGGTGACGAGGATGATTCC
This sequence comes from Populus nigra, assembly GCF_951802175.1. Taxonomy (NCBI): domain Eukaryota; kingdom Viridiplantae; phylum Streptophyta; class Magnoliopsida; order Malpighiales; family Salicaceae; genus Populus; species Populus nigra. Next base: position 14,977,331 of record NC_084856.1, read on the forward strand.
TTTCTCAGCCGAAAGGTAGCGCGAACCACGGTCCCTTTTCTTTATGGTCCCATGATAATGAAAGACTTTAGCTGAGGCAAGTGTTAGCCCCAAGAATTATAAATGAATTCTGGCAATTTGAGGAGCTAGAAAAACCTCCATTGATGTACACGGCAGAGTTAAAATTCAAAGGATATGCTTTATTTCTAATATTAAGCCTTTTATAGGCATTTTACATACTTGCAATAAATAGTAAATAACTGACTCTCTTAATTAGCATTTAATAGAAAATAACTGACCCATTACCTTAAATAATAAATTACGTAACAGCTGAATTGAAAATATGCATAACTGATAAATGCCCTTAAGTAATTCCTTAGCTTACGTGGACTCATTTTACTTAAATATTTTGGGCGTGTAACATAACCTTTCCCTTCAGAAGAACTCGCCCACGAGTTCGGGATAGGTCTGACTCAGCTTTTCTCCATCTATCCAGGTGGCATCTTCCTCGTTAGCTCCCTTCCATTGAACTAGAAAATCAACTCCTGCTCGATTTTCTTTTTTCTTGAGCCTTCTATCCAATATTTTTTCTGGTTCAGGGGTCAGCGTACCTTCTTCCATTACTGTCGGCAGCTTAGGGTTAGGATTTAATTGAGTTCCAATCTTCTTCTTGAGGCAGGAGATATGGAATACTGGATAAATTTTGGAATCTTTGGGTAGATCGAGCTTGTATGCAACCTTTCTAATTTTTTGAATAACTTGGAAAGGCCCGAAATACCTTGGAGAAAGCTTCAAGTTCCTTCTCACTGCCACCGTCATCTGTCTGTAGGGTCTTAACCTCAAATAGACCCAGTCCCCCACGCTATATTCCCTCTCTGTTCTCTTTTTATCTGCATATAATTACATTCTTGTTTGAGCTTCTTGCAGGTTTTCCCGTGCTAGGGTAAGGATAAAATCTTGACTTTTCATTTCGTCCTCAACTGCTTGCACCGCCGTGGTCCCAGGCTTATATGGAAGGAGTCGTGGTGGTTCTTGTCCGTAAACAATCTCAAAAGGAGTAAACCTCGTGGAGGAGTGCTTTGAAGTATTGTATGTCCACTCGGCTAGGGATAGCCAACTGGCCCAATCTTTGGGTCTATCGCTGGTAAAACACCTGAGGTACCCTTCTAGCCACTTGTTCATTATCTTTGTCTGCCCGTCGGTTTGAGGATGATATGCTAAACTCATTAGTAACTTGGTTCCACTTAAATGGAAGATTTCTTTCCAAAAATTACTTGTGAATATTGCATCCCGATCACTGACTATACTTTGCGGTATACCATGTAATTTGAATATGTTTTCCATAAATGCCTTTGCTATTGTTGCTGCTGTATATGGATGTGCTATGGGTATGAAATGACTGTACTTGCTAAACCTGTCTACGATCACCATGATTACACTGTATCCCTTAGACAACGATAACCCCTCTATGAAGTCCATACTAATATCCACCCATACTTTACTTGGTATCGACAGAGGTTGCAAAGCCCCAGCTGGTTTGAGGTTCTCTGTTTTGTTTCTTTGGCATACTTCACATTCTCTAATGAATCTTCTGATGTCCTTTCTCAAGCCATGCCAAAAGAATTCCCTTTAAGTCTGGAGTGAGTCTTCTGTGAACCAGTATGCCCTCCCATAGGGCTACTATGGAATTGCTGCATGACTTGCTCCTGCTGCATCTTTAAGGTTCCCAAATGAAGCCTCCCTTTGTAGAATAAAAACCCCCTTCTAACCTGATACTTGAGGGAATCAAGATCACCTTGATGGTATTGGTTGAGCAACTGTTGCAACTAGGGATCTTGGTTGTATACTTGACGAAGTCCTTCCCACCAATTAACAGTAACCATACTAATGGCCTTGGCTTCTCCACAGTTAGTCATAACTCCTTTTGATTCTGTAGTATTCCCCTGGTCTGGTAACCTGGATAGAGCATCTGCTGCTTTATTTCCTTTCCCACTACGATATTCCACACTAAAATCAAAGCCTAATAGCTTTGTTATCCACTTTTGTTGAAAAGGAGTTCCAATCTTCTGTTCCAAAAGGTGCTTTAGAGCTTGCTGGTCAGTTCTTACTTTAAACGTGTGTCCCAGTAGATAATGTCTCCATTTTTGAATTGCCAACACAAGAGCCAAAAATTCTTTTTCATAAGTGGATAAGAACAAATTTTTACCTTTTAATGCTTGGCATAAATAAGCCAGAGGCCTCCCTTCCTGCATTAAGACTGCTCCCAATCCAATTCCAGAGGCATCACATTCTACCACGAACATTTTGGAAAAATCTGGTAAGGCAAGAACAAGAGGAGTCACCATGGCTGCCTTTAAGGCTGCAAAAGCTTGGCTGGCCTGCTCACCCCACCTAAATGAATTTTTCTTGAGTAAGGCAGTTAGAGGGGCTGCAATACTTCCATAGCCTTTTACAAACTTCCTATAATAACCTGTTAACCCCAAAAATCCTCTTAGAGCCTTAAGATTCTTAGGTTCAGGCCACTCCATCATAGCTGAAATTTTTAATGGATCTGCCTTGACTCCTTCTTTGGAGATAACATAGCCCAAGTACTCCACTTCCTGACAACTAAAGATACATTTTGAGGCCTTAGCATATAGTTGATGTCGTCTCAAGACTTCTAAGACAGCTCTTAGATGCCCCACATGTTCTTCAACAGATTTACTGTAAACAAGTATATCATCAAAAAAAACTAATACAAATCTCTGGAGATATGGCCTGAATATCTCATTCATCAAACCTTGAAAGGTTGGTGGAGCATTGGTGAGCCCAAAGGGCATTACTAAAAACTCATAATGCCCCTCGTGGGTTCAGAATGCAGTTTTGGGCACATCTTCAGTCTTCATTCTGATTTGATGGTAGCCCGACCGCAAGTCAAGTTTAGAAAACATCTCAGCACCATTAAGCTCATCTAATAATTCATCTATATTAGGAATGGGAAACTTATCTTTGATGGTATCTTTGTTGAGAGCTCGATAATCAACACACATTCGCCAACTTCCATCTGCCTTCCTCACTAAGAGGACTGGTGAAGAGTATTGACTTTGACTTGGTTTTATGATCCCAGCCTTTAACATTTCCCTGACCAGCTTCTCAATTTCTTCTTTCTGATAGTAAGGGTATCGATAAGGCCTAACACATGTTGGCTTAGCTGCTTCTTGGAGTTGGATCTGATGGTCGTGACTCCTAGGAGGTGGGAGTCCAGTGGGTTCATCAAACACTATTCTGAATTCATTCAAAACAATTTGTAAGGCAGGATCTACTGGTGCTCCTCTTGGGCTTTCATTGATCTCCATAAACTGCAGCCATATTCCTCTCCCTTCTACAAAGATAACCTTGCTCAGACTATGTTCTTCCTTAATGGCTTCCTTGGGTAACCTCAAGCCTTGCAGAAATAATTTCTCTCCATCTACAAAGAAACTCATACTTAAATCAGCAAAGTTCCACTGAATAGTTCCCAAACTTCTTAACCAATCTACTCCTAACACAACATCACACCCACCTAGGGTTAATAAGAATAGATTGGCCAAAACTTTACAGCTTTGCATCTTCAAAAGGACCGCCTTACAACAACCTTGGCAAGGAAGGGTGTCCCCATTAGCAACTTGGACTTCTAGTTGGCCTTCCTCCACTTGTAGTTTTGCCTTCTTTGCCACATTCACATCAATAAAACTATGTGTACTACCGGTATCAATCAGAACAATAACTGAACAGGTCCCAATTTTCCCCACTAACCTCATAGTTTTGGGAGAAGGTGCCCCTGCAATGGCATGCAAGGATATGCCCAATAAATCAGCTTGTTGGACTGCAGGTATCTCATCTGTATCAAGTTGATTAAATGTCTCTTCTCCTTCTTCTTCCCATCCTTCTTCTCCCTCCTCTTTAAATTCCATTCCCTCGATTAAGTATAATTTGGGTCTGCTGTATTTGTGTCCTTGATGGTATTTTTCATCACAAAAATAGCACAGACCTTTTCCCCTTCTTTCTTGCATTTGGTCAGGACTTATACGCCTTACTGGATATGGGTTTCTTCTCTGGAATGGTGGGTTATATCTTGGTTGTTGGGGGGGTGGAAGTTTAAGTGCTGGGTTTGGGGCTAGTAATTTGGGTATAGGATTTTGTCCAAGTAGTCTGAGAGGAGTGGCTTTGAATGAGGGTATGGCTTTGAATGAGGGTGTATATGGGTTGTTTTGGCTTGGAGTGTTTCGATGAGGGAAATGTTTTTTGGTCACTTCCTCTTCTTGTAACCGAGCCAAACCAAAAGCAACAGCAAGAGTATTTGGTTTGAACATGGTAACAATAATTCGCAATTCATCTTTTAACCCACTTAGAAAGGTGCTTATACGAAACTCTTCACTTACCCCATTTATTTTATTGGACAGGATCTCAAAATTTGTTTGGTAATCCTCTACACTCCCTGTCTGCCTCAATTTTGTGAATGCTCCTACTGGATCCTCATATGCTGAAGATCCGAATCTGGTGCGGAGAGCCTCCACGAAGTCACCCCATCTAGTCACTGAGCTGGATTCTTGCAACCAATAATACCAAGTTAGTGCCTTCCCTTCCATGTGAAAAGAAGCAATTTCCAGTTTGTGGTTCTCTGGGGTCTCAAAATAATTAAAGAACTGTTACGCCTTCAAGATCCATTCCCTGGGATCTCCCCCATCAAATCGAGGAAAATCCAATCGAAGAGATCGAGCTTGAATTCCCTCATGTCCATCAAACAAAGGATTAGCATTTACTTTGACACTGTTAGAAGTCCCTTCCCCTGAATTGGTTTTAGTTGTAATTTGTACCAAGCTGTCATAGCTTGATGCCAAATTATTGAGTTCTTGTAGCACTCCTTCTATTAACATTCCATGCTTGGATTGCTCTTCTTTCAGGGCAGTGGTTGCCCCTTGTAAATTGTTTACTACTTCAGATAACTGGGATAGTCTTGTTCCCTCAGCCATGTTGCAGGAACGCCGGCTCTGATACCAACTTGTTAGGCCCCAAGAATTATAAATGAATTCTGGCAATTTGAGGAGCCAGAAAAACCTCCACGGATGCACACGACAGAGTTAAAATTCAAAGGATATCCTTTATTTCTAATATTAGGCTTTTTATAGGCATTTTACATACTTGCAATAAATAGTAAATAACTGACTCTCTTAATTAGCATTTAATAGAAAATAATTGACTCATTGCCTTAAATAATAAATTACGTAACAGCAGAATTGAAAATATGCATAACTGATAAATGCCCTTAAGTAATTCCTTAGCTTACGTGAACTCATTTTACTTAAATATTTTGGGCGTGTAACAGCAAGATCTTAAAAAGGAGCTCTTCACTAGTCATGATTTTATAATTGCTTAAACTGTTGTATCCATAAACATTGAAAATATTGTTTTTAACTTTAAAAAACAAATAGAATACGATTATGTTTCTAACTAAATAAGAGAAATTTGATTGTCTGGTTAAATTTTTTATAATAAGATAAAATAAATAAAGCAATAACAACAACAAATAAATGAAAAATAAATATTACCCTGGACAAAGCTGGGTTATCATGTGAAATCTATGACCTAGACATGAAATATGTTTAGATTACATGTCGATTATGCATTCTAAATCATGAATATCAAATTGATGATAAATAAAAACAAAAATTAAAAAATTAAAAAATAAATATATATTAAGATATTTAAAAGCGCAATATGATTCATTTATCCAGCTATGTTTAATGTATTTATTTATTAAAATAAATTTGGAACCAAAATTGACATACACATAATTATTGAGTAAAATAAAAGGAAAACAATACCATGTGAGGTTTCACAATAAAAAATATAAAAAAAATAAAAAAATTTAATTTTTAAAAATAAATTTAATCTATATAAAAAAAATACAGAAGAATTATATTAACCTTATCAAAAATTAAAGACATTCAATATAACTAAAAAATAATCCTTGTTTAAAAAAGGCTAAATAATAAGAAAAATGACATAGGAGGAGTATTAATTAAAAAACAAACTTAAAAAATATTTTAAAAAAGACATAAAAAAAGTATTAATTGGAAAAAAAAGTATCAAGAAAAAAAAATCCCACGCTCGCGTGCTAGGGCCTGCTATTTTTTTTCTTATTTAAAAAGGCAAATGACACGTCGTCAACCCCAATTTAAAAAAAATAATAAGCAAATAACACGTCACCCGTTGTGGCAAATAACATGTTATTTGCCAGCTCAAAATTCAGCCACAATAATAGTGGTTGGAAAACCAAGCCTATGAGATTTTTACTAAAAAAAACTCATTTTCAACCTATTTTAACCATAAAATATCAAGAAACCAACCTATCAACCTAACAAACCTAAAAAAGGTCCAAACCACAAAATCAAACCGAAAAAAATATTACATCCTTAACTTAGATCTAGTTTTTTTAGGCTACGTTGAGACTTAAAATAACTACCGTAAAACTCCCCTAACCTAATAAAACTTCTTGACACCAATTTTAATTTATTTGGTGGCCGCAATCATCGCCAATGAGGTTTTGCACCAAAATTTAATTTTCTAAAATTAAAGAGACCGGTCTTTTAATAGCAAAACAAGATAGGGGACTAAAATGTATTTTCCAAACAACTTGCAAGGTCGCCACCAATATTATTCGTGATTTTCACTTCAGTCATTTGTCATGTAATTTAACACTTCATCTAAAAAAAACATGCAATTGGATGCTAATTTCAGCTTAAAAGGACTTAATTGTGAAAAATAAAAGTTTAAGGATCAAAATAAAAATAGTATTTTGTGCTACAGTAAAAGCCCTATTTGTTGTAGTTTCTTTTAATTTGTTGGCATTCAAAATAAAGTTTAGTTGTTGATAGGATATATTTTACAATGAATCATATAGTTGTCTTGAGCTAAAAACTATGTATTGATATTAGCACTGTCTACTTAGCATATTTGTCTCGACATGTATATGATTGATCTTCACTGCCACTGCAGACCGACAATGCCAATCTTGAAAGAAATGTGAAGGGATCTCAACAAAATAATTGAACTTTCCTTCTGAGCCCTGTAAGAGTATCTCCTGAGCTGTGCAAGAGTATCTCCAATAGGACATTCTGTTGAATTGGTAACATTATACATTATATTATACATATAACTAAAGGGTGTGGGGGAAATCACTGTTTCCCCACACCCAAAAGCACTGTGGATTACAACAGTAATCCACAGTGCTTTCCTCTTTCTTTTTTTTTTTCAACTTTCCTATTTTTTTTTTCATTTGTTTTTTCCAAAACTATTTTTGTTGATTTTACTTTTTAAATATTGAACTGGTTAAAATTTTTGCTTTGTAATTTTTTTCTTTAAAATACTGTGAATTGCTGCGATGTTTTTCCACATAATTTTTCTATTTTATTTCTTTATTTTTCAAAATTATATTTGTCGATATTTTTTAATATGGAGCTAATTGAGAATTTTTTTTTGTAATTTTTTTTTCTTTAAAATATTGTTGATTGCTATAGTGTTTCTCCGCATGATTTTTTTTAATGGTTTTCTCAGAAATTATCTTTTGTTATTTTATTTTTTTAATATTGAGCTGGTTAAAAATTACAGTTACAATATGTGAGGAAATCACTGTAACTTTCCTCGAAAATTACTGTTGATTGCTACAGTGTTTTTTCCCACATGGTTTTTTTCTGTTTTTGTTATGTTTTTCCTTAAAAATATCTTTTTAATTTTATTAAGCTGGTTAAAATTTGTAATTACAAGTAAATACAAGTTTTTCCTCACAAAACACTATGGATTGATACAGTTTTTCCTCACATGGTTTTTTTTTCAGTTTCTTTTGTGTTTTCTTTTTTTGTAATATTTTTTTCTAAAATTATCTTCGTCAATTTTTTTTTTTAATATTGAGTTGGTTAAAATTTAACTTTGTAATAAAGCTTAGTCATGTGGGGAAAGCATTGTAGCTTTGCTCATAAAACATTGTGGATTGCTATAGTGTCTTTCTGAATAGTTTTTTTTGTTATAATTTTTTTCAAATTATCTTTTTTAATTTTATTTTTTTAATACTAAGTTGTTTGTGAATCAAAATTACAAGTCATTACAAATAAGGCTAAATCATGCGGGGAAGCACTGTAGCTTTCATCACAAAACATTGTGAATTGCTACAGTGTTTCCAACATGATTTTTTCCCTTTTTTTGGTGTTTGTTTTGTTATTTTTTTCCCTAAAATTGTCTCTGTCGATTTTGTTTTTTAATATTGAGCTAATTAAGAATTTAGCTTTGTATTTTTTTTCTTTAAAACACTGTGAATTATTGCAGTGTTTTTCCATGTGATTTTTTTATGATTTTTTCCAAAATTATCTTTGTTGATTTATTTTTTGAATATTGAGTTGGTTAAGAATTATAATTACAATAAAGCTAAATCATATGAAGAAAGCGTTGTAGTTTTTCTCACAAAACACTGTGGATTGCTACAATATTTCTCTAAATGGTTTTTTATTTTATTTTATTAGAAAAAGTGCTATAGTTTTCCTCACAAAACATTGTCAATTGCTGCAACGTTTTTTCTCATGGGTTTTTTTCCTTCCAAAATTATCTTTGTTGGTTTTTTTTTAATATTAAGTTGGTAGAGAATTTAGCTTTGTAATTTTTTTTTGTTTTTTATTAACTGAAAAGCTAAATCATATGGCGAAAGCACCATATCTTTCCTCACAAAACACTGTAGATTGCTACTAATCATTTTGTTCAGTCTCTAAGTTTTTTATCACCAACACAATTTTTTTCCCGTCATGAAATATTTGCTCCATCATACCTTTAATTTCTATTTGTTATCTAGAGCTGATTCACAATTATAACACTATTAAGTGCATTTGTTTTATAAGCACGCGGCAACGCGCGGGCATGTTATCTCGTAACGTTTATAGTGTGTGTGCGCTTAAAGCATTTTAGAAGAGTAAATTATATTTTAATATATTTGATGTACAATTATTTTAACAATTTTTTAATAAGTTTAAAAATAACTTAAAACAATCTTAATTAACTTAATATTAAATAATAAAATTAAAAAAATAACTTGAATTAATTTAGATGAATTCACAAAACTCGTGATACAAGTAATAAGATCAGGATGATCCATAAAAAATAAACTAAAAAATATATATTTTAAAAAATTAAAGAAAAAAAAACTAATGAAAAAAAATAAATATTGCTTTAATATTTTTATAAGATAGGTAAGAATATGGTTTTCGTAATAAAAATGGTAAAATAACATTTTATTCAGTGCTCCTTTTAAAATAGACAGACAAAATAAATTTTATTATTATTATTATTATTTTGAACTTTCCATTCAGCATCTAAATTGAGTACTGAACACGTACTAGCTCAGAATGGAGCGCAGCATGGAATCTTTGAACTTCCTTTCTGACCTACCCCCGGTAAAAAGTCCAAACACAAAGCTTGAAACGCAACCCTCTTTTGGGGAAAAGGTGCAGCAATAATCATGCAAGATTGAGGTAAACTTCTTACCAAAATTATTCTTGGCATAGACTAATTTCTACCGTTGTATTCAATAAGCGTAGAAAACAAAAGTTAGCAGAGACCTACCTCCATTTTATGCTGTACTGTAGTACGTGGGCGAGGCTCCGTAGACATATTATTAGCTAGAAATTTGGAAGCTTTAATTTACTTGTTTATGAAGTTTAGGAACAAAGACTACCTAGTCCCTACCTCACTCTGAAAATAAGTGGTTTTTTCGGAAAATTAATGAAAAAAACAAAATATAATTCATATGGGTTCTTATAGCGACGAATAATTTTGGGAGCGAGGGAGCAGTCTGACTAGATGAGTAGAACGATCATGCATCATGATAGGGTTCGTATTTTATGTGATGGACCCTAGGTGATGACAAGAGTGGTCACTAAACCTATATGACCTGCCCCACTTTATTTGTTCATCAGTAGGCTATTCAAAGCAAATCTAGGGTTTTTTTTTCTTTTCCTTGGACATTAACTAATACCTAACAAAAAAAAAACTAAAAAAAGGATAGGATTTTATTGTAATTCTTATTTTGAAATATTTTTTATTGTAATAGTTTTTTTTTTCAATTTCAATTTTATCTTTTAATATTAGATTTATTAGAAATTAAACTTAATTTTTTTAATTTGATTTTTATGAGGTTATTCTATTTTCATTACTTGGACCGTGAGTTTGACGAGTTTGGTCAGTTAACTCGAGGCGACTATAATTATTTTTGTTATTTTTTAATAGATTTTTTAATTTTAATTACATTCTTCAATATTTAGTTTTTTAGGGATTGAACTTCATAATCTTTTTATTTTTTTATAAGATTATCTCAATCTCATGACACGAACTGCGGGTTTGACAAGTTAACTCAGTTGACTCGAGTTTTTTTTCTCATTTTTCTAATTGACTTTTTTTTTCTCAGTTTTATTCTTCAACACTGGATTTATTAGGAGTTAGGTTTTATGATTTATTTTGATATACTTTCTATGAGGTTATCTTTATCTCATAACTTGGGTCACGAGTTTGATAGGTTAACCCGAGTTCACTTAAGTCGTTGTTTGTGTCATTTTCTTAATCGATTTTTTTTTAATTTTATCTTTCAACATTGAGTTGATTGAGAATTTGACTTCATGATTTGTTTTAATTTGTTTTCTATTGGGTTATCCCAATTTCATGACCCAAATCGCTGGTTTGATCGATTACCTTGGGTTGATTCGGGTCATTTTTTTATCTATTTTTTTATTGATAAAAAGTCTAGGGACAAAATTGATAAAAAAAAACAATGAAATTGACACAAAAAATAAATCTTTCGACACAACTCATTATCTAACTCGAATTTAAAATTAAATCATATAAGATTTATCCTGACATAATCCAGTCGACTTGGTCTATTTAAAAGTAAACCGGATGATTTTTTAAAAAAAAATATATGAGGATAAAAAAAAATGAATTAAAAAAAAAGGAGCTTTCCTATATATGAATAATGAAGTTTCAAAGCCATCTTGAATTTGAGTGATTGATTTAAAAAATTCTTATGATAAAAATAAAATAATAATAAAAAAAGAAAATAAAAAGAGAAGGGGTTGAATTGGAAAAATAATAATAATAAATAGTGAAGCTACATGATGCTTTTCAAGTTTTTTAATTGTAGATGGTAATTTCCACTCGCACCGCTTTTATCCCATCTTGAGCATGGGTGTCTTTTCCGAGGATATATCTCTCCTTTAGCTTCAAGTGGTCTATCTTCGTTCCCAAATCCAAGTTTGCGATCATGTTTTCTGGCAAAGAATTTCCTTCTTCATCATCATTCTTGGCTGCCTATGCCTCCATGGCTGGTTCAATAATGATGGCTCAATCCATCGCCAATCAACTAAGCCATCTCATACCCCACCATGTCAGAAGCTACCTTTTATCAACTCTTCGTTACTTCTTTAAGCCTCAATCTCCTATTCTTACCTTAGTCATTGACGAATCCACAGGAATTGCTCGAAACCAAGTATATGATGCATCCGAGACTTACTTGTGCACTAAGGTTAGTCCCAATACAAAAAGGCTCAAAATTAGCAAAACCCCAACAGAGAAGAATTTGACGATCAAGCTTGAAAAGGGTGAGAAAATCGTTGATAATTATGAAGGGGTTGAGCTTCAGTGGAGATTAGTATTTGCAGAAGCTGAAAAGAATGACTCCCACAATCCCTTTCAACCAAGGAATGTTGAGAAACGATGGTTCGAGCTAAGCTTCCACAGGGATCATAAGGAGACAATACTGGGGTCTTACATCCCTTATATTCTTGAAAAGGCGAAATCCATAAAAGAAGAAGTAAGAGTCTTGAAGATGCACACTCTTAACAATTCACAAGGTTATGGAGGAATCAAATGGGAGTCCATAAATCTTGAACATCCAGCAACGTTTGAGACTTTGGCTATGGAGCCAGACCTGAAAAATATTGTTATAGAGGATTTGAATAGATTTGTCAAGAGGAAGGATTTTTATAAGAGAGTAGGGAGGGCTTGGAAACGTGGGTACTTGCTATATGGGCCACCAGGGACTGGCAAATCAAGCTTGGTTGCTGCCATGGCTAATCACTTAAAGTTTGATGTGTATGATTTGCAGCTTGCAAATATAATGCGGGATTCTGACTTGAGAAGATTGTTCCTGGCAACTGGGAATAGATCGATACTTGTGATTGAAGATATTGATTGTAGTCTGGATTTGCCTGATCGAAGACAGGTTTCTAAAGATGGAGATGGTCGAAAACAGCACGATGTGCAGGTAACAAATGCTGCTGTTAGATTTTATTTGTTTTTTTACTTGATTTTCGACGATTGTTAGGTAGCTAGGCATATTATTCATTGTTTGTTTCTTCTTCTTTTTACCGACCAGTAAGTTAATTGTTTTGCTCATTTTTCCCCAAGCCCACTACTGCCCAAACATTACAGGCATTCCTACCACCTCCCCAAAGATCAGTTGATCATCCTTCCACCATCAACTCCCACACTACAAAAAAGATGTTAGACATCTTACTTCCGAAGATTCGATTAGTATTTTGCTTACGGTGGAAAAACTTGGCGTGTCCAAATGATGACAGGGACAAATTATATTATGTGCTAAATGAAATGTATCCGCATGGTCACCCTCAGGCCCTCAACTCTTTACTAGAACCATCGCTATCAAAATCCTGGTAGATCCACTTTTTTCTCATGTGGGAAACTCTCCCTTTATTATCAGTGGATGGGTAAAGTCATTTTGATGACTTATGGCTGACATAGAAAGGCCTTTGTGTTTGCCAAGAACTCGCCCTACATATATTTTACCTTTTCTGGTCAAGTCGATCTCTGCATTATTATTGCATTATACGTCCAAAACATGCACCCACTGAAAAGCATTTTAGATGGCCATCATGACAAAACATGTAGGAAAAGATGGATTGGCATATTATAATTGTTAAGCCAAGTACGCAATCGAGTCTGCAATTGGCTTGAGATTCTCTCCTCTCTTATATGTCACTAGGATGCTGGCACAAGTCTTGATCAGTCTTGTATATGCATGCGTTTCTCTTAGCACCATGAATTATTTTATTTAAAAGACAATATTATTTTGTTCGACAGTATTATCCATGAACTCCATTTCTTTCCAAGCGAGAGAGATTTAAAAGTAGCAACTAAAGCTTTCAAAGATTACCAAGTAATGACAAAGTGAGAAAGCTTTCCAAGTCCAGCATACACCCATTTCATTACTCTGAAGCAGACCTTGTTCTAAACTAAAACAGAAAGATTCAGAGACTAGCACTATCGATGCTACATTTTAGATCCCTATACTACATTGACATGAGCAATCGATCAAATTAACTTGGATAATCATCAATTAATATTGGTGTAGTAAACCATCTCTCTGTTGATAACGTTAGTGGTTCAATCCTAATCTAATTATCTGTGTTTTATACAGTTGACACTGTCCGGCTTACTTAACTTCATAGATGGATTATGGTCTAGTTGCGGGGATGAAAGAATCATCATATTTACCACCAACCATAGAGATAGGCTAGACCCTGCTCTGTTGCGTCCGGGACGCATGGACATGCACATTCACATGTCCTACTGCACAACTCATGGGTTTAGAGTGCTGGCCTCCAATTACCTGGGCATTAATGGTTATCATACACTCTTTGGAGAAATCGAGGACCTGATTAAAACTACAGAGGTCACCCCTGCACAAGTGGCAGAGGAGCTAATGAAGAGTGAAGATTCAAATATTGCACTTGAAGGGGTTGTGAAACTACTGAAGAGGAAGAAACTGGAAGGCGATGAACTTTTCGAAGAAGGTGCTAAAAAGGTTGGGATTCAAGAAGCAAAAAGGCAGAAAGTTGAGAACAAGCGTAGAGTATCAGTTAGAATTAATAGCGGAAAGAAGACCAACAAGAGAAGATGTTCCTAATCTGTTATTGCAAGAGAAGATGCTATCGGCTAGGTTGATGAATGTTTCAGGCAGCAGGAAATTCCCACTCCGAAACTGTAACAGAAACTTTTATTGCTTTGTAGCCTAAAAAATTATTAGTACAAATGGTAATCCTGTTTCAAAGTTTGATTGCAATTACTAAAAGGGCTGTTTTTAACTTAGTGATTGTTTGTTAATGTAGAAGCTTTTGTTGCTGTGGTTTTAAGAAATTAAGTTGAAAAAACAAATTAGTTGTCTTTTTAAAAAAAAATTATTTGGTATTCTCATTCATTTTGAAAACATAATTATTTTGAATTATTTTTTTATAAAGATAAATTTTTTTATTAATATATCTTTTATTTATCTTAAATAATGTATTGTTTTTAACTGAAGTCATTGTTTATGTTGAAAAAATATATTTTATAATTGTTAAAATAAGTTTTTTTAAAAATATCAAAATAGTATCTCTATATTTTGTGTAATTGAAATATAAAAAATCACATTTATGAACTTATGTTCAAAATACATTTAAATTTTGTAAATAATAAAACATTGATTTAAATCAAATTGTCATGAACAATTTACTATTATTATTTTTATATTAAAAATTGATAATAATATTTAAACATTATGTAAAAAATAAAGATTAAATGAATATAGTAAAAAAAATTGGATGGTAAAAAAACATGGAGAAAACTTAAAAAAAGGGAGAAGGGAGTAGCTCTTGACACCAAACGCCAAGAGCTCGCGTGCCTAGCCCTGATTTAATTTGTTTGAAAAAAAAAAGTTAAATACGACAAGTCATCTATAAAAAATTAAAAATTAAATGTGGTCATACGCTCTCGAACGCGCAATGCCGCGCGTGTCTATGCTAAATGAATCACAACATGGAATTATTATAAGCCGAGTAAAAATATATATTACAATGCTTCACTATTTATATAAACAGTAAATCAGGTAATTCAACTGAAAGCAACCGATCTCTTCCTCTCTCTAAGATACCATTTGGCAGCGTGTGGCGTCCATGTTTTCTGTGATGTGAAGCTACAAGCTGTTTGGTAACACATAAACGCGAGTTACTATTCACTGGATCTCACATGCTACAACATTTGAAACACGAGAAAATGAAAAGTAGTTCCTGCCTGCTTTCTGCACGGTGAAATGATGCTACTGTAGTGAACAGTGGAGCATGGCTCCACTTTTCACTACACAGTTTTTTTTTAAACAGTGGAGGCATTTTTTTTTAAATAGTGGAGGCATGCCTTCACTATTCAGTGAACATATATTTTTTTTTTAATCAGTACACTTAATTAATTTCACTTGCATTGTTCACGTGAACGTGAACAACAACTTTTTTTTTAAAATTAGTTTAAGGTGAATTAAATTTACTTGTACTGTAATCTTAATTTTATTTTTGATAATATTTTACCTAATTTTATAGTTTTTGTCGGATGAATTTTGTACGTAATGAAATTGTAGATAGTTTTTTGTTAAAGTTATTTTTTTATATATAAAGTGTGATTTATTTCATGATGTAATAGCAATAGTTAAATCCATAATATTTAAATTAAAAATCATCAATATTAATATATATTTTTTAAAATTATTTTATAACCTCAATTTCAAAAGCATTCTTAACCAAACACATTAAAACTACTTTTTCTTCAACCTCAATTTCAACCACAGTTTTAACCAAACACCTATTTTTTCAAACCAACCTCAACTAAAAGTATTTTTTATAAAACAACTTTTTTTAAACCACAACCACAACCACTACCGCAATACCAAACACACTATACGTGTTGTCTCGGACAAGGGACAAAACGCACAACCAGCAGACAAGACTTGTGCTTTTCAAAATCGTTTTCAAAAAAATTTGATTTTTTTTTAAATTAATATGTTTTTAATATTTTTAAATTATTTTAATGTACTAATCTCAAAAATAATTTTTAAAAAATAAAAAAATATATTTTATATATTTTTTAAATAAAAAATATTTTAAAAAACAACCACAACTATATATTTAAACACCCTCTAACACGTGGAGGGCTACGGGCCCTGTTATGGTTATGGTTAGTGCCTTTTTGTTATAACAAAATATGCTCCTTAAACAGTAAACTGTGCAGCAAGCAAAACTTTAAGCCCAGCCCGTGTGCAAAGCATCGGGCTTTTGTATGTGCGGCTAAACAAAGCAACGAGCCCAATTAAAGACAGCGCTCCTTGATGCTATGTTACTACACCGGCGAGTCACCTGATAAATTGGTATCTGGATATTGAGTTTTAAATTAAATTAAATAAGAATTTACGTAGTGAAACTTATCAAAATTCACTTTGATTTTAAAATTGAAATCTTGAGCTGGCTATATCATTTTTTAACCTAATGATAATTGTGAATAGTTTTTTTTTTTGAATATTATCCAAATACTAACCAAAACAGCTTTTCCACCTTAAAGACCTACTCATTTGTTCGGATTAAATAGTTATCCATCGGATTTGAATACCATTTCCATCCCCTAGATGAAAGGACATAACTGAAACATATTTGGTAATTTTTAGATCTTTCCTAAGAAAATAAAGTAGAACAAGATGCCAATGAAAAATAAAAAAATATAAAAAAATAACGAAGTATCAAATTACAATGCAGTATAAATGAAGTAAATATTCCATGCCTTTCCATGAAATTGCCAAGAATTAAGGACTTGTACAGAGACTTCATCAATTGGATCATCTTGGTCTCGAAGGACCATGGTAGAATTGTTGGCACATTATGTAAATAAACTTTTTAAAATGGAAATAAATAAAGGGTTAGCTTAGAGATGTTAAAACAATGTCTTTAAAGTATTTATTTGTTCCACGTAAAAACAATATTTTTATGATGCAACTAAGTCCTCTAAACTTCTAAAAAAATAAAAAGAGAGGAACAAAGGGAGGAATATATATATATTCTTTGTGTAGTAAAATATTTATTAGACTTGAAATATTATGTCTGTTAATATTATAACCGAATAAAACAATTATATTTTAAGTTAAATTAAATAGCTGTTATTTAATTTTATACCAACAGTCACAAATATCAAAATTAATTACGAACATCAAAGAAATTAATTCAAAAAACAAATTAATTTCACTAACAAATTAAGTTTCAAGTACCTAAGTGTCATCTTTTAATATTATAAATATCCATATAATAACATTAGAAAGTCCACTAGGATAGCTCATCACCATAACTTTCATTTAATTTACTACACAATAGAAACTTATACTTATAAATACTTACAAGAGAATATTTCTTTTCAATATGAAATATACATCTTTCTCGTTGGTTATTCTTTTATAAACTACACCAAACACATTATCGAATGCAAATTAGAGTCCAATGCATTATAATAATAAACTAGCCAAAGCACCCTATGTTGTCCAAGTTAATCTTAAATGCCAATGAAAGATGTATTGATCTTATAAATGTGTTTTTTAATATCATGAAATTGGTTAACTAAAGAATGAAAAGATGATATTTATAAAATGAATTTAAAAATATATTAACGGTAAAAAAAAACTGCTAACGCGGAAAGTTAATTTTATGAAATAGTGATTTAATGCAAATAAAGTTTAGAGCTTTAAGAAGATTATGAGAAATAATGAAAGGAGAATTTGTAAGCATAATGCTGTAAAAATATGGGCTTAGGTGTTATTTTACATGAAGTTAAAGATTGGTGTTTACTCACACAAAAGAAACAGAGATAAAGATAATAATTAATGTTATGTTACCGTATCACAAGCAATATCTATCTGAAGCTCCCCTTCCACGATAGACTATACATGTTTAAAATATATATATCATCATAAATTATTAATCCAAGTGGATTGAATCCATAGCAGTTGAAATTGAATCCATGGTTTGGGTCTTCGTTCTCCATAATTTCACTCCAAGTGGAATCAATGACAAAGCCTAACATGATTTGTATATAATGAGGAGGCCTTACTTATCTTTCTGATGCCCAATTCTTTCTGATTTTACTTGTCACAAGATGCAATGCTGTCTGCCTGTAGAAGTAGAGGGATTTCTCCAATAGCAACAATGCTTGAAAGCTTGAAACTGACCTGGAAGGAAATGGAAACTCAAGTGTTCTTGCTTAACCGCGTGGCTAGAATTTGGTGGTCATGGAAATTGTTGATGGAGTAGCAAGAGAGTTCCAGGCAATTGCAAGGAACAAAACTTTGCTTATACTTGTTAAGTTGACCCAGAAGGCTTTCACATTGGCGCTGACTTCATATATTACTTCAGTACCCTTGTCTTAAGAATCACTTTATAAGAGGACGCTTTAGGGCTGTTGTTTTTATGCCTCTTTGCCTTCTCTACTCGTTTAGCTCTGGATTTTCAGATTCCTACAAGACAGTTGTTACTGCTTCCTGTTGTAAGTCCTATCTCTTGGAATTTTAAATCTTGTCTCTTTCAACTTGTTCAAATAATGGACTCTTTCCCTGTCAATTTGATTCTATTTTTTTTTCAGCTGGGCAAGTAATCTGTTTCAGCAACATCATCTGTAATTATTTTTGTAGGAAAGATTTTTAACAGTGAAAAATGTCGACTGTTAGTGTCAGATTTCCTGATTCAAAAGATTTGTCCTTTATTGTTATTTTTCTTTCATTGAGAAGTTAACTTGTTCCCAGTTTGGCCTGTGTCCGCTTTCTTGCTTGCTGTAGATGGTTGCAGTGCACTTTTCTTTCTTGTTTCTAATTTGAATATGTGAGTTCCTAGGATGGAAAAGGTGAGTTTGTAGCCAAAATTTTAGCATTGTTACTTCTGTTTCTATGTGTTGATGTAGGGTTGTTATTATAATGTGATGCTGATTAGTACCAGCTTATGGCTGATTGTTTCGTAAATTAACTGTCCTAAAAATTATCTGCACTTGATATGAATGGCTCAATTCAACATAACTAAATTGCATTTGAGCTCATATTGTTATACAAAAATTAGTTCTTGAGAAGTCAACTCCTCCTATCTCTATACTTGTGAGCGCTCTTTTCTGTTAAGAATCATTATGGTTTATGCAGAAGCTCTAAAATTGAAGGCAGTACTTGATTGTTTACGAAACAGTTATCATTTCCTATGTTCTTAGTGAATGCATCAATTACTATATAGTTCAAGTAGAAGTCCTGTTTTATCCCTGGAATTGATAGAGATTAAAGGTTTTTTCTTCGTTTGGCCTAAAATTGATTTTGATTAAAGATTTTCTCTCGTCTGTTTAAAAGGAGAAGACATGGTGGATGCTGTGGTCACTGTGTTTTTGGAAAGGCTACTGAACACTCTTGTAGAAGAAGGACGTGTAGTAAATGAATTCCGGGACCAGTTTGAGAAATTGCAGGATGAGCTGCAATTAATGCAATGCTTCCTCAAAGATGCAGATAAACAGAAGAGGAAGAATCAAACTCTGCATGGGATCATGGCCAAATTGCGCGAGCTTATTTATGAATCTGAAGATATACTAGCAGACTGCCAACTTCAATCAAGGGAGGATAATCAATTTTCAAATGGATGCTTAGCACGTATCTATCCTCCAAATCTTCATTTTCAAAATCAAACTGGAAAGCGGCTCAGGAAAATCAATGAAAAAATCAGAGACATTAAGCAAAGCATCATGTCTTATCTTGGTCCTTCAATTACTAATGATATGGGGAGAATAGATGCATGCAATGACCAAATGCTTAGATGGAGCTCTCCTGTCTATGACCACACCCAAGTGGTTGGGCTGGAGGATGACACGAAAAAGATTAAAGATTGGCTTTATAATGCAGATGTGGGCATACTAAAAATTGGCATTGTTGGTATGGGTGGATTAGGTAAGACCACAATTGCTCAAATGGTCTTCAATGATAGAGAAATAGAGGACAGGTTTGAGAGAAGAATGTGGATATCTGTTTCTCAATCATTTAATGAAGAACAAATCATGAGAAGTATGCTGAGAACCTTGGGAGATGCAAGTGTAGGAGATGATCGAGGTGAATTGTTGAGGAAAATAAACCAGTACCTTTTAGGTAAGAGGTACTTGATTGTGATGGATGATGTATGGAGTTTAGATGGCAATTGGTGGAGCAGAATCTCTGAAGGGCTGCCCAAGGGTAATGGAAGTAGTGTTATCATCACTACAAGACTCGTGGAAGTCTTAACAAAGATGGAAGTGAGTGAAGCCAGGATGCATCAGCCCGATATCCTCAACGGCAATAATAGCTGGTTGCTATTTAGAAAGATAGCGTTTGCAGCAAGTGGAGGTGAATGCACAAAACCTGAGTTAGAAAAGATTGGTAAGGAGATTGTGCAAAAATGTAATGGTCTTCCCTTAGCAATCAAAGCAATTGGAGGAATGTTGCTCTATAAATCACATTATCATGAGTGGAAACGAATTGCAGACAACTTTCGAGATGAATTAGGAGAAAAGGATGACACGGTAATGCCCTCACTTCAATTGAGTTATGATGAGCTCCCCCCATACCTGAAGTCTTGCTTCTTGAGTTTCTCTCTATATCCAGAGGATTGTGTTGTGACAAAAGAGCAATTGGTCCATTGGTGGATTGGAGAGGGATTTGTACCGCTAAGAAGTGGAAGACCATCAACTGAAGCTGGGGAAGATTGTTTCTCGGGGTTAACAAATCGATGTTTGGTAGAAGTTGTTGAAAAGACTTACAATGGAACTATCCTCACCTGCAAGATTCATGATATGGTTCGTGAATTGGTTATCAAAATGGCTGAAAATGATGCATTCTTTAAAGTTACTGGTAGAGGCTGCCGCCATTTTGGAATTGACACCAAAATGGATCCAAAGCAACTTGCTGCCAATCACAAGTTACGAGCATTGTTGTCCACGACCAAGACCAATGAAGTGAACAAGATATCATCAAGCATTGCAAACAAGTTCAGTGAGTGCAAATACTTGCGAGTCTTAGATCTTTGCAAATCAATTTTCGAAATGTCTCTCACAAGTCTATTGTCTCATATTGGTTGCCTTCAGCACTTGACATACCTTAGCTTAAGCAACACCCATCCTTTGATTCAACTCCCACCTTCACTTGAGAACCTTAAAAACCTTGAGATATTGAACGTGAGTTATAGTCAAAATCTGAAAGTATTGCCTCCTTATCTCACAAAATTCAAGAAACTCAGGGTCTTAGATGTTAGTCACTGTGGCTCACTTGAATACTTACCTAAAGGCATAGAAAGGCTTTCAAATCTTGAAGTTCTTTTGGGATTTAGACCTGCCAGAGCACGCCAGTTAGACGGATGTCGGATTGCAGAGTTGAGAAGTTTGAGTCGACTTAGGAAACTTGGTCTACACCTAGTTTGGGATGATGAGATTGGAGATAGTGAGGTCAGTGCTTTGGTAAACCTTCAACAACTTCAATTCCTAACAATAAGTTGCTTTGATAGCCATGGTAGTGGTCTTGTAGATAAACTTGATAAACTCTACCCTCCACCGGAGCTCCATGAGCTCTGTCTCCAATTTTATCCGGGGAAGCTAAGTCCTGCCTGGCTCAATCCCATTTCACTTCATATGTTAAGATATCTCTGGATATCCTCTGGAAATCTTGCTACGATGCATGAAGCCTTTTTTGGAGAGAATAATAGTGCATGGAAAATTGAGGGATTGATGTTGGAATCTCTCTCAGATTTAGAAATGGAGTGGAAAATGGTGCAACAAGTGATGCCATCTCTGAAAATTGTAAATGCAAGTTGGTGTCCAAATTTGGTGTCTTTCCCCATTGAAGATGTTGGGTTTAGAGGGGGGGTTTGGGCAAAGGGTGAAAACCGGAGGTAATATTGTAAAACCAATGCAAGTTGTAACAGTACACCATGCATCAAACTATCACTATGTGTTTTATCCATGTGAGGTTGATTATTCTTGATTTTTCCTTGTAATTCTTTATGTAGTAAAATATATCCACACTAGCCATTGTGTGTTTCCATTTGTTTCCTCGTGGATAGAACCTTTCTTGCTGTCCAGGTCTGTCAGCACATTGATTTCCTGGTTGTGCTTGATGTATCTGCCTTGAAAATTACCATTTCTTTCCGTCTTCTCTGTATGTATTAAAATACCAAATTTCCCGGCTTCCTACCTGCTAATAACAAAAATATAAAAAACCAATATATAATTACAAAATACCTTGTAATCTTTAGTTTAAAAAAATTTATTTTTAAGGTTAGTTCTGTTGTTTCAATGTGCTATAAAAAAAGAAAAAAACTGAAAATCTCCTTGGATACTAGCTGATTGGTTTTCTTGTAAGGGCAATAATATCATTTTACTAAGCAATAAAAAGTAAAATGAATGAATTATCCATGATCATTTTTCTAACGATAAATAGATCATATAAAAATATCATTTTACTCCAAAAACAAAGACAAAGCAAGTGAGTTTTCATGATAATACAAATTTAATCAGCATATTATTTTAAATAATAGTGTGTTTCTCTAATTATTGCAATTCAATAACTTAAGTTTTTGGGTGAGATTTCAAGATATGATTTATATTATTCTCTAACACGTCCCTTCAAGTGAAAATTTTTTGGACTTGAAACTTGCATGGACCCACATTATCTTGTGCTTGATTTTTTTATCAAATAAATAAAAATGATGATATTTAAACTTATAATCGTTTGGTTATCAAAGCTCTGATACCATCTTAAAGAACTATCACAATTTAATAATTTAAATTTTTAAATAAAATTTTAAAATATTATTTTTTAACACTATAATATAGTGATATAGGTTTTGCCACGTGAATTAATCTCTGTTAATGTAAGTTGAAGGTCCATTTACTGCTTATTTTTTAACACTATAATACACTAGTACTTTTCTGCCACTGTATCTTTTCATGCCTTCAGCCTTTTCCTATTTCAATTTTTTTTTTTTATCATCAAACATTTTTTTTAATGGTCTTCAAACATTTTTATGTTGTGTAATGTTTTTTTCACTAATTAGATATAATAATTTGGGTGTGTAAACATGATCCATTAAAGTTTATTGAGTTAGAGTGGTAGTCTTCAAGCTAGTTTTGGAAACTAACATAAGTAAATGGGTAAAAAGCTTAAATTCTTACCGTCTCAATGGCTAAACATCTATTTTAAAAATACTCTAATTTACGAGTCTTATTTGTTTAAAAGAATCTATGTCAAATTTCCTAATAAAAAAGGTCTTATTTCTTGAGGGATTAATTTTATTGTCTTCTATGAATAATCTAATTGACAAATCTACTTTAAAAGGAATTAACATTGAATTTTTCAAATATGGTCAACTCGATAAATCTTCTATTTTAAGAGATTGATGTTGAATTTTTTCATAAATAATCGGAAATAAATAAAAAAATAAATTCAAAATAAACTAAAAATAATTAGGATAATTAATAACAATTAAAAAGATAAATTTATAAAAAAAACACATAATAAAGTAACATTTCATAAAATAAAATGTGATGTGAGTGACGTCGTTATTCTTTTAACCATAACCAACATCCTAATCAAATCTCTTAAACTAATGTTGATTTTTAAAATTTTTAATTTTTTTTTAATTATTAGGTAGCGAATTCAATTTTTATTTTATTTTAAAGAGTGTCCTTTCATATCCAAGTGTTACATATATTTTAATATGCGTACTATGAGTTAATTTTAATTTTTTAAGTATGAGTTAATAAATGTCTTATATGTATTTGTTATGATTGCAAGTTTGCAGTAAACTTATAACATTGCATGATTAACGAAGTACTAAAAGATATGGCAAAAGCCACACCCACAAATACTATTAATTGAAATAGTATTTCTCTTTTTTATATATAATTTAACTCTTAAATAATTAAATTATTTATTAAATTTTATCATTTAGCATTAATTTGTTTTATAAATTGTGTTTTGTAATTGTTTTTTTAATTTTTTTTATGTTGGATTATATACTAGTCTTATATTTTTTTTTTCAATTTCAATCTTCAATATTATATTAATTTAAAGTGGGGTTTCATAATTTTTTTTAATTTTTTTTCTTTGAATTTATCTTTTCTGCTTTTTCTAAATGTTTTTTTTTATTTTATCTTTTAATATTGAGTTTCTTGAAAACTAGGTTTTGTATTTTATTTTGTAATTTTTTTTATAAGATTATCTCAATCTCATGACCTAGGTCACGAGTTTATCAGGTTACCTAGGTCATTTAAAGTGGGATTGATTATATTTATTTTTATCATTTTTTTAACTCAATTTTTTTAACTGGGCTTTTAGTTTTTTTCAATATGCTTTCCATGGATTTATCTTGATCTCATGACCTGGTTGTGGGTTTAATAGGTTAACTCAATTTATTTTTATATTTTTATCCTTTTTTAATTGAACTTTTTTTTTCAATTTCACCCTTCAATAACTAAATCTTTTTTTATTTAGTTTTATTTTATCTTTAAATATTAGATTGTTTGAAAATTGAGCTTCGTAATTTTCTTTAATTTATTTTCTATGGAGCTATCCAGGTCTCATGGATTTATTTATTTATTTTTATCAATTTCAACCTTTAACTTTAGATATGTTGAAAATGGAGTTTCATAAAAAAAATTTATTTTTTTTATAAAGTCATCTCAATCTCATGACCCGGGTCGCGGGTTTAACAAATTAACATGAGTTAAAATTTTTTAAATTTTTCTTAATTGATTTTTTTATTTCATCCCTCAACATTGAGTTTGTTAGGAATTAGACTTTGTAACTTTTTAAATTTGTTTTGTATAAAGTTATCCCAATCTCATAACTCGACTTGCAAGTTTGACAAGTTAACTTGTTGTGACTTTGATAGTTTTTTGTCTTTTTTTAAAAAAAAATTTCAATTATATCCCACAATTGAGGTTACTAGAAATTGACTTTCATAATTTATTTTGATTTACTTTTTATGAAGTTTTTTTAATTTACTTTTTATAAAATTATCATGATTTTATGACTTAGATCATAGATTTAATAGGTTAACCTGAATCGATCTAATATATTATTATTTCAGCATTTAAAAAGAAATATTCTCTAATATATAATCTTATATATATATATATATATATATATATATATATATATATATATATATATATATATAGTATTACTGAATATCAATTTGTTGCAACAGCTTTGTGTTTCAGATATATAGACCTGCCTTATCCAGTAGCAAATGATACAAACATGTTTTTTAAAACCTGACTTGTTCAACTAATTGAAGACATTTATATTTTGGTCAGAGGTTTCATCATAAAGTTAAGTGAGATAATTATACTTTCCTGCATCATCAAACTTAAACTAGTGTTATAGGTTTGATTAAGAACGATAGTTAATTATTCACTTAATTAGTAAATCAATATTGAAAGTTGAAAATGATAATAAGTTGATAATGAAAATATCTAAAACCAAACATTAATGAGATGAGGATTTAAATTATTGAAGGATAATCAGGCGTAATTAAAACATAAGTTTTTAGTAATTTATGCTAACGAATCTTGCAGTATAATTAATTAGAATTATGGCACATACAACTGCTAGTACAATATGCACAAATAAGAAGTACGAATTGTATTGGGGTTTAGATTATAATTTTTTTTAATCTATTATAGATAATTTGTATAGAATTATGAATTATAATTATGTGAAACTTATTCCCTGTAATTTTATAAATAATTTCTTTAGTAGTTGGGAACTATGGTTAGCATGTATAACATACACACACAATTTCTTTACAAGTTTTCTATAATTTATAGCTTTTGTTTATTGTAATTCATAGTTTTTACTTTGTTTTTAGATTTCTTTTAATTTCTCTTTTAATTTATTTTAATCAAGTTATGGATTCTACACTTAATATATTTCTAATTATAGTTTTTTTTTAACTTCAAAGCCCGTGGGACTAGTTGAGATGCGTGCAAGCTGAACCGGACATCCACATTAACTCAAAAGAAATTTAATTTATTTTTATTAGAAAGAAGTAACGAATAACAAGTAATATATTAATAAAAAAATTCCATGGATTGACCAATAGATTATCGATCACAATGAAATCAATTTATTATTATTACACGAATAAGATTATCCAATCGATGTACAAGGTTGTGGGCATATTGTTACTAATGTTTTGGACTGCTCAGCTGACAAGTGGCTAGCCATTTGATGATCATAACAACTGCTCCTCTCTGGGTACGGATGGTATCACTGTTAACAGCCCAGTGAAGCAGCAGTGCTGAATTCCGAGGGTTCTCAAATCATCACTGAAATGTAAAAGCATGGATGACGACGACGACGAGTGTCAAAAGGATTCTTAGCACTAATTGTAAGATGGGTTAGCTCAAATCAATCTGTCTGAAAGATTTTTGCGTGAGTGCTTCTTTAACTCTGTTTTGACTTCTCTGGTAATGTCATCAAATGTTGTGATGGCAATAGATTTTGAAGGGGAAATGATGCCTTGAAGTTACCCCAGTTGTAATAAAAAGCCAGCTTGAGTGTAGTTTGCTTATTGCAACGCAGCAAGAAACAAGTGTCACTTCCTGAAGCTGTCTGTCCAGAGGAAGTACTGATATTTTTTGGATTTTTTAAGGAAATGTGACGGTTAAGAGTGCTGTTTGGGCGTAATATTCAATTTTCTGTTATGGAAACAAAGTGGTGGAATTCCACTCTCTCCCCAAAAATCTATTCTTGTCTTGGCAAAGAACAGCTAGCTAAAAAAAAAACAGACCCACTTGCTATCTATGGCTTAGAAGAAATGGTCAAGAACAACATATTAACAGCAACAACAACAACAAGAATATCAGCATTTATCATTAAAAAAATTGACCTTAAACAACAAATGCCAATATAGTATTTGTCTACTCTCCCCGCGTCGTGTGCTCCTCGCTGTCTCTAGCTCTCCCCGCCAAAATCTCCCCGAATTATTTTTTCTTTCTTTCTATTTGTAGCCCTTTCTCGCAATTTCACTCACCCTTTGCGGAGGTACCCCCTCTCTTCCAATCTTCATTTTTCATTTTGTTGAAAGGAAGGATATTGTTTGTTTTGTGTTTGTGATCTTGTTTTTTGTTCTTTCTTGTTTTATGTTATAAGTTGGTTATGATGGTGAAATGCAGGCATTAATTAGGCTAAGGCTTTCGTTTGGTTGCGGCATCGTTTTTTTATGTAAAAGCACATTCCTCACACCAATGACAGCAGCAGTTTGTGCACCTTTGACTCCCAACCCAGGTTAGCTACCTCATTCAATCTTACATTTCAAAGTGTTCTTGTCTACTATTCATAATGAAATTACTTTCCAACAAATTTCAGCCTTCACTTACGATATCCACTCATTCAATGCATGGGATTTTTCATAAAGTGATTCCGAGAAGAACTTTCTGTAAAATTAGCATTACTCATTCATACATAAATATTCATGCATGCATGCATATATACATGTACATATACATGTGTGTGTGTGTATCAATTCTTGTGTGAATATTGGCAATATTAATGCTACTGAAACTCTGGTGAAGAAGAAATGGCTGTCATCGATCTATGGATCAGGATTTCTTCTTTTTTTAATTTAACGAGTGCTGTTCCTTGTGCATTGTTGTCATGTATTAACTGATTTAACAAATTTCTTTATGTTATGACTTTAAATATCATTTTCTGTCGTATACAGCTAAAGTGGATATTTTCCTTGCTACGAGAGGAGGACAATTTCATGCTTTGATATTCTGATGCGTCTTGTTAGTTGTGGTTGCTATGTATTTGCAGTACCAGATATGGAACATTCTGGGGATGAGAGGAAGAATAGAATTGAGTCACTAAAAAAGAAAGCAATCAGTGCCTCCAACAAATTCAGGCATTCTTTGACAAGAAAGAGTCGCCGAAGTAGCAAAGTCATGTCTGTTGAAATTGAGGATGTGCACGATGCTGAGGAACTAAAGGCTGTTGATGCTTTCCGTCAAGTGCTGATATTGGAGGAATTGCTTCCATCAAAGCATGATGATTATCATATGATGCTCAGGTTATTCCTTTTCTGGTTCCATGTTCAATGATCTGATTGAATCTTTAATTTTAGATTTTATTCTCAACCATTAAATACACAATTTTTTTTTATAGGATCAGTACATAAATACTTGATTAATCTATAGACTTATCCTCCAATAATGTAGATTCTTGAAGGCCAGGAAATTTGATATCGAGAAAACAAAGCAAATGTGGTCTGATATGCTTCAGTGGAGGAAGGAATTTGGTGCTGACACAGTCCTGGAGGTATTGATCATAGAAACGGTTCTTTAAAAGATCATTTATTATCTTCATTTATCCCGTTATCCACCACACAGAGCATTGGCCGAGTCTCATCGTGTTTTTCTCTGTTTCCTATTTTCAGGAGTTTGAATTCCAGGAACTCAATGAAGTCTTGGAATATTATCCCCAAGGGCATCATGGAGTAGATAAAGAAGGAAGACCTGTGTACATTGAGTCATTAGGCAAAGCAGATCCTGCCAAGCTAATGCAAGTCACAAACATGGACCGCTATGTCAAATACCATGTACGGGAGTTTGAGCGAACTTTTGATGTCAAGTTTGCAGCTTGTTCACTAGCAGCAAAGAGGCACATTGATCAGAGTACAACCATCTTGGATGTGCAAGGAGTGGTATGTTTGAACAATAATGACTGATATGGGTATAACAAATACTTTCTATCATCTGTGTAGTAATATGATTAAGTATTTTTCATGAATCTTTCGTATGAAGTTCAGCACATTTTGTGGAAGGTGTCGTTGGGTTCTAGACAAGTGTTAGGGTGATCTTCAAATACGTGTTCCTTTCCCTTCCCGTATTTTATAGACCAATGTATGATTACCTAAGAAATATTTACTCACGCCCAGAACTAATACCCACAGGGCCTCAAAAGTTTCACCAAAGCTGCTAGGGATCTCATTACTCGCCTTCAGAAGATTGATGGCGACAATTATCCCGAGGTACTAACCAGTGTGTTTGTCTTAAAACAAGCAAGAAATTTTCTGTGCAAATGACATAATAACTGTGATGTGGTGTCAATTGTTGGCTTCTTGACAGACCTTGAACCGCATGTTCATAATCAATGCCGGTTCTGGATTCAGGATGTTGTGGAATACCGTTAAATCTTTCCTTGACCCTAAGACAACAGCAAAGATCCATGTAAGTGCACAACATTTCTATTCTGAATTGCAGTTTGATGTGGGAAAGTATTTGATTAATGAAAGATATAATTCACCAGGTTCTTGGGAACAAGTATCAGAGCAAGTTGCTTGAGATAATTGATGCCAGGTAAGTTTATAATCTGTTGCTTATGCAACCATCTTTCTCATCTCGGCTTCTAGTCTTCACAAATGTATTTACTCTTTTTCCTAGCCTTTTTTTAAAATTTTCCTTTTCTCCCCTTCGATCACAATGAATGGCTTTTGTATCAGTGAGTTGCCAGAGTTTCTTGGAGGTACTTGCACATGTGCTGACAAAGGAGGCTGTGTGCGTTCTGATAAAGGCCCTTGGAATGACCCAGAGATTCTGAAGGTGATATTCAATTCTTTTAGTGACGTTTTCTCTTTACTACAGTTGAAACGATCATCTCATTTAGTTTATTGTTGAGTTAGTATTCTTAATTGACTCAGTGACTTGCAGATGGTTCAAAATGGCGATCACAAATGTGCAAAGAAATTCGGAACTCAATATCCTGATGAAAAAACAATCTGTGAGGATGACCTAAGCTGCTCAAAGGTCTAGTATTGAATATACATTTCCCATTCCATTCCCCTTTTGGTTATGCCTCTTTTGGCATGTATAGGGAGCCAAATTGTTTCTTTTCTCTGCGCTGTTTCCTTTCTTAATGGCTTGAGTTTTCAGAGTTCATATCAAAACCCTACACTTACTTGCCATTTGATTGACAGAGACTTGACTCTTCTAAGGTGGAGTCAGCTCCAGAGCATCCACAATCCTCTCCTGTTCCTGAAAAGGTCAGTCTAACAAAATTCATGTAAATCTTTTAGCCTAAAAAGGGTCTGAATTTATGCTACCCTATATAGGCTCCACAAAACACCTTTTTGTTTAGTAAAGAGATTTTTGTTTTCTGATCTGCCAGTTGTTCTTTATTTCTCTTTGCCAAGTGAGTGACAGGTCTAATGCCTTTTCCTTTCCACGTTTTCTTTTATCGGAAAATTCAACTTGCAGGCGTACAAGTTTGAGGACTATGACCTTGTAGTTGATAAATCTATGGATATAAGTTGGAAAAAGGTGGACAATGGCATGTTTGCTCTTTCAAAAGGTATATTCACTTACTAATATAATTACGTAAATATAATCTGGTGATTTCTGACTGAATTCTAATTGAGCCTAAGGAGAGTACGAAATTAGAAGAACGATTCTCATGACTTGTAGTTTTCCTGTTTCTTTCTGAGAACTTACTGTCGAATTAATCCGCAAGCCCACTGGAAAAATAGAGAAATCTGGAACTGTTACTGACTACATTTAGATTTTTATCTGTTTCTCGAATTTTCAAGAAATTAAAGAATAAGTCTGTGGTTGGCTGACCATCATGTCTCTTAATCAAGTTTGATTACTCATCAAACCATGGATCCTCTGCAGTATGTGTACTCTGTGCTTACTGAATATGACATACTAATAATTGGGGGAGTTATGAGAAATATTTTACTTCGCTACAAAAGTAAACTTAGGTTATTTTGAGAGGAAAGGATGATGTCGAGGTGACCATTATTTTTTAAAATAATGAAGGAAATGAAAGGGTATTCTTCAACCAAAAACAAAGATTTTATGCCTCTCGAAAGAAATCATGATATGGAGGTTTTTCCGAACTTTTATTATTAAAGTGGCGACAATTTGGCTCGTGTAAACTGAGAATCAAGGCATCGAGCTGTATGCTAAATGTCGAACAATTTGCCTTACAAGCTCTATCTGTCTTTCCCTTATAAATCCAAATGACATTTTCCAAGTTTCTATGATTTGCAAAACAGCAAAAGCAGATTGCTATACTCAGTATGATGCTTGCAAGGCTCCCCAAGCAATCAGCTCGCCACTTTTTACTGGTGTCATGGCTTTGGTTACGGGCATTGTCACCATGATTAGAGTGACACGCAATGTTCCCAGGAAGATGACTAATGCCACCATCTACTCAAGTCCTGTCTATTGTGATGACACAGCGGTTAAGAGCCTGGAACACCAGTCACCTGCCATCTCTAGCGCAGATTACATGACGGTTTTGAAACGCATGGCTGAATTGGAAGATAAAGTTAGTGTTCTGAGTGCTAAGCCCGTTTCCATGCCACCTGAAAAGGAGGAAATGCTGAGTGCTGCTTTAAGCCGTGTTGATGGCCTGGAGCAGGAGCTTATGGCAACTAAGAAGGTAGTTTCACATGGAAATGAATATTGCATGGTGACGAAAGCAAAACTAGTAAAAATTAAAACTGTAAATTAGATTTCTCATTTGTATCTATTACTCTTGTTTATTCAGGCTCTCGAGGAATCACTTGCTCAACAAGCAGAGCTCGTCGCTTATCTTGACAAGAAGAAGAAGAAGAAGAAGATGGTACATTACTGATACATTGCTAAAAGTTCTTCTTTTTTAGCGTTGGAATTTTAATGGCTATATAATTTTCAATATTATTTGCCTGTGATGCAGCTGTTCTGGTGAAGAAGAAAGGCAGGATACTGAGAGGTGCTTAAATAACCGGTATTGAGGTGATTTTCTGTTTTGAAGTACTTCATTGCGTGCTCTCTGGTTCAAAGTCATGTATAAATACATGTATAAAAAAGCCATCAGAGGTTTTGTGAAGATCCAATTTTCCATTCTAACACGCATGTATCTTCAATAAATCCTGGTGTTTTATTGCTCTAAACAAAATATCAAGGAAAAACATCTGAACATCTATTAGCAGTCTATTGTGAGTGACCAAAGGGAAAAGAATATCCCTTCTCAGTTTATACTATGTAAGACTTCAATTTCCTTTTAAGCATTTGCTCTGTTATGAAGAACAGTCTGACACAAAAGCTAGGCAAGCATGACCTCTGAGACCAAATAAGCTTGGTATCAATCCCTTGAAGAATGACTTAGATATTCAGAGATTCATTTGTCCTTGACTCACAAATAATATCAAACTAAGGTAGGCTTCCAATTAGTTGAAAGGGAAGCAGATTTACGAGGAACAAACTGATAAAAGAAATACTTGTTCATTCCATTTATGAATCATAGATTTTGCATTGCTAAAACTAAACATTTCACATGGAGAACCTTTCTTTATTGCAGCCTTGAGCCCATCATGAAGTCATCAAACTTCCTTCTCATATTCCATCTTCAATTATTTCCTTGGGGATCTTTAGATGTCGCCATCGCAAGTGTTAAAGAACGATACGCAAGATAGGGGCACAAGGCATTAGCCTCTACTTCTAAGATCTCTCTTTTGTTGTCCCTTCCCATCTTCCTCACTTGAACACTGATAAAAATAGATTGATGATCACATAAAAAATTAATAGATTCAAATAATTATAATGGTTCACAGCCCTTTCCTTTGAAAAAAGATTAGATATTTTTGGTACAACGGAGAGTAGATGCCATTTATGATCTAATAAGGTACGTATAGTTAAGAGGAGAAGTGTGTCTTACCGCTTGCGCCGTTCTAGCTGGCTTGATGTTTGATGACTTCATATACGGTACGCTCATTGTCTGTTGGCATCAAGGACTAAATAAAGTTATTAATAAGAACAAACTCCAACAGTTTATCAAGCTGAGTTAAGAGAGGAAGTATGTTATCAGCTTGAAAGTTTATACTATGAACTGAAACTTGGAGAGGGATAAATCACCTGCACTTGGTCATGCAGAAATTGTATGTACCCAATTGCTTCTGTCAATACAGAGGCAGTGTCTGTCTGCAAGTTACAAAGTGGCCAAAGAAAAAAGCATTGTCATATTGATATTGTAATGTATTTCTTTAAAGACATTCCTTAGCAGGAGAATAATTAAGCTAGGTTCATATTTGATTATTACCTTGCCATAAGGTGCCACCAGCCTCTGAAGAGCTGCAATCCTGTCCCCTAGTTTCTCCTTCCTGACCTAGTTAAAAACCCAATTCCACATTTAAACTAGATTTTATAATGGAAACTGAATTGATCAAGGTTAAATTACTACTGCTTTAAATCATCACCTTCAAAGTTGGGCAGGATGGTGGCGCGGGCCGATTCTTCTTAGCTTCAGCAAGGAAGTTATTTAACTGAGAAACACTGCTAGGTCTCTTTTTTCTCCCATATCCATCTTCAAATGTTGATGTCTTCACAATAAAGAAGACCTTTTTCAGTTGAATAGCTTTGGAAATGAGGTCATTAGTAATGTAACGATGCAAGGGGTATTACTAGTAAAGGCACAATTGGCATAACTCTGAAATTAATAAGATCATGAAGTAGAGAAGACACCCACATTGTTGTAGCTATTTGAAGGGCTATCTTTAAGTTCTCGCATGAAATGATCGAGAGTATTTTCTGAAGACTGGCTAGAACTGGTGTCACCATCATAAGTACTTGTTGATAAGAGATCCATGGTTTGTATGTTCAAGTCCAAAGAACTTGATACTAATGAAGAACACAAATCTGACTTTGAGATATTGATAGTTGGCAAGATATGGCTAAAATTATATCTTCTACAAGCAGATAGATTCTGCAGATTTTCTGCATTTTGAGCATTAGAATAGAAAATATGTTGAAGAGAAGAAAAGCTATTGGGAGACCATTGATTTTCACCTAGATCATGAGAATTTTGGTGTTCGTATTTTGATGACATAAAATCTGTTTCCTCTACATTAGAGCTAGTGTGCATCATGTCACTCAGCTTGCAAAAAGAGTCTGGGAACTCTTCTTTGGTCTTTCCCAGAAGCAATTCACCGGCTGCAGATTGTTGGTTGAAACTAGATGCGTGGCAGAAACTCAATCCTTGAGTCATGGAAACAGGTGGCAAAGACACACTTGAATTCGGGATGCAGTCAGTTAGATAGTTGTTGTGGGTATTACTGCTAATATTTCTGCATGATCATGTTAGAGAAAAAAATGATTATGATAAATACTTTTTTGAGTAACATCATCCTAGGTTCTGATTTCCTGCATGCTCACAAACCCTAGAAAATTAACTGCAATATCAGAGAAAGCGCCTTTCGAAGATTAATAAGGTGAACCAGTTGGCAAATAAAGTTGAAGCTTGCCTAACTTTCAGTGAACTACCTAATTTCTTCCTTTTCAAGTCCCTATTCCAGAAATCAAAAGCTGCAGCATGAAACCTAGGAGAAAGCCTCAAGTTTGTAGAGGAAGAAGCTAGCCATCATTTAAAAAAATGATTCTATCAAAGATTGAGTACTACTATGTATGTATTTCATTAAAATCCATAAAATATATATAGAAGCTTATATCTCTGTGTTTCGTAGAGTATCGAAACAGAATAACGAGTAGAATTCTACCGCGCGCGAGGGGAGAAATATACTTACAAAATTATGCCTGCAGCTTCTGGGTTCAAGTCACTGATGCTTGAAACCTTACTGTATTCAGCAGGTTGTGATGAAAAAGAAGAATAATATCCTGTAAACTGTTCTTGAAACTGATGCTGGAGGTTGAGATTTCCACGCTCCATTATGTAACTTCTTAGACTTGAAAATCCATAGAAAAGCCTAATAAATTAACTGGGATGATTTCATAACCTCTCACTTTCTACTGAAAGAATCACCCACGAAAACCTCCTTGCTTACCTTTACTTATCTATTTTCCTCAGTTATATTCTCTCTTCACTTCCTGGTCTCGACTTCAAAGTAGCATGCATATCAAAGAAATCAGAAACCATGTCTTTCTTCTCTCTCGGAGTTTTCCCTAGCTTGTTCGTCACTTTAAAGAAGAAACATTTTGCAGCTTGACTTTGCTCTAAAATCGTATTTAGATGAAGGTTTCTGCACTCTCTGGATACATAGCGATCATGAGAAAGGGTACTATATAACTGAAGAACTCTATTACTTGACCATAATCTGCCCTTGTTTTGGAGAAAGGCAAGCAAAGGTCCTAAAGGTAGGGGGAAATAATGGCAAACCTGAAACTCGCAATATTTATTCTCCCCACTTGTGTAATAGCAAAACTTGGGCAAGAAAAACTAAGATTCTATAGCAGCTTTTGTTTAGTGCATGTATAGTCATTAATTTTATTTTTGATTATTCATTAATCATATATCTAATGAAAAAGAGGGTCTGCCACAAACATGAAGAGTAAACCTTTAATCCCACTGAGAAGAGGGAAAGGGATTCAATACAGAGATGCAGCTCCGGCAATTTTATAGGGTGGTAATGACGTGCGGTGAAGGGGTCCTCGTCGACATTTGCATTTCCTAGAAGTTATAAACTATACAAATTAACTTAAATTAAATTAAAATAATGTTATTAAAATAATATTAACTTTTAAAAAAATATTAAAAAATCAAACTCAGTGTGAAACAGGTTAATTGGATTGTGAGTTAAATCATTAATTAATCCATCGAGTTTTACGAAGTTAACTTTTATTTTTTTACCTAAACATAACAGGTTTCGTAACACAAATAGAATGAATGATGGGGTATATTGGTAAGTGCGGGGGCTTTGGGCCTGTTGAAATCTGCTCGAGGCTAGCTAGCTTGAGCAGAGAGACGAAGGAATGAAGTGGCTTGAATTGAGATTCTTACCATGACTGATCTTGAGGCATTAGTGACTTCGTTATATATTTTTGTTGCTGACAATGTAAGTAGAGGGCTTTTATATGTGTAATTTTAGTTACAGAAATCATGGTAAGTCATAGTCATTGAAGAAAAACCCCTTGCTAATACTTTCTGGGCTTATTAAACCTATGATTAGCTAGCTAGGGTTTGCTTGCTTTCATTCTTTAGTTAATCTTAATGTGCTTTCTTTTCTTGCAGGCGATATAAATATTATACAGTAATAGTAGAATTAGATGAAATGTTTAATATTGTTCTAGGGATTGTTTTTCAATGTATTTTTAATTTTAAAATGTATTAAAATAATATATTTTTAAAATTTTATTTTTACAAGACTCATTTTTTTCCATCCTTTCCTTTAAAAAAGTGCTAGAAAAGAACTGGGATTATTATAATCCTGTAAAATGCTACCATTTGATAATTAACCATTGTGTTAAACCATGGAAGGAAGCAGAAGCGTTGATGAGTATGAAACCCTAATGTTCATTAATTTATATATTTGTCATGTAGAGGGATCAGAAATAATTAAAGTCTCTGGTGCTGCTAAATATAATAATGTTTCTTGATTAACAAATAATAAGAGGTCTGGAGGTAATCCAAGAGCACCAGAGAAAAGTGAGCCTAGGGCCGGGAAAAGGTGATCGGGAATATGTGAGATTTACATTACATTATGGGCAAGTTTGTCGCTGCCTTCCCTTCATTTCC
Source organism: Populus nigra (assembly GCF_951802175.1). Taxonomy (NCBI): domain Eukaryota; kingdom Viridiplantae; phylum Streptophyta; class Magnoliopsida; order Malpighiales; family Salicaceae; genus Populus; species Populus nigra. The sequence continues at coordinate 15,013,722 of NC_084856.1, forward strand.
TACACTTTTCCAGCCTGCTCCTCTCCAGTCTTCTTATTCATTTTTATTTTAGTCTTTTTTTTTTCTATTCCCCATGTTCAAGTACAAAGCTTCACCCTCTTTTCTTTTCTTTTCTTCTTTGAAATAACATGGACGAACTTTAAGTTCCATTACTTTTCGACTTGACCCCAAAAAAAGAAATCCTTAAACACTAGCGGAAATGATCATTTGAATCAACACTGGATTCTTTATGTATAAATAAAGAAACAGCATATAAATCACATTATGCAAATTCCTTTCCAACTATTGCAAGCCCATTGGGATTCCAAGAAGCCAACAGTATGCATGCTCTAGCTAGGTCAGCTGGAATTTTTATAATCTAATTGAGAGAACCTGGTCTGTCTAATCCACTTGCGTACACTACTTAGGCACCCAATCGGAATCCACGTTGGATGCATTATGCCTCGACATTACTAAAAACAGTTCTAACATTATAAAACACGTATATACACATATTAACATGCCAATTCTATGTAACAAAAAGAAAATGGGGGAACATCGAAGTTGCTGCCATGATCTACTGGCCGTGACCCTTTTCCAGTTTTTGCCGACTTCCATTCCCAAGAATTTGTTTCATTAGCACCTTTTATTTTGCTAGCACTTCTGCCTTCAAAAAGGAAGAATTAAACTTATATATATATATAAAACAATCCTCCTCACCTAGTCGAACAGTTGGTTATGTATAGATTTTGATGTGTGTATGAATAAATAAATATTGTCCATAACGATTTTCAGCTCAATTTAAGATATAATTCAAGTTTCTATAGATGTAACTAAGATCAAAACAACAATGCATGTGACGTTGAACTCCACGCAAGTAGAGAGGCAGATTATTTGGGAATTAAGTACTACTTTTGATTGTAAAATATATGCGAAAGAAGTAAAAATTGCTTTAACCTTGTTGCAACACAAAAAAAACAAAGTTAAATTAGGAAGTAACATACTGTACTCTTGCAGCAAAGCCTTGAAAAGGCGGTCTGAAAAGGTAAAGATATTCGAAAGAATTGAAGACAAGGCAACATTGAAGCCAAAGAATATATGCTCCCTTTGTTTTTTTTTGTTAGCTTAGGGAAGGGAAATCCTGTATTATTGTGGACTATAATCTCTTTGTTTCTCATTCCAAATATCATTGTTTATGTTTGTTCATTATTTTCCAGAAGACTTCACCAGTCTTTTACAGAAAACCATACCCTCACCTCACCTTGCATTTACTACAGTAATTGGTGGTTCTCGTTCAGAGATTGCCCGTAGCCCCCTCGGTGTTACAGAAGCTTCTCACACTTAAATATCAGATTATTTGGTTTTACTCCCAAAGATCTACCCCAGCAGCATACGTAGCTGTTTCACAATTTGACACGGTGGTGTAAAGTAATTAATAGCTAAGGTTGAGCAACAAAATGAATCTAGCAGTATTTTTAAGATATATATATATATATATATAATGTAGCGAATATGAAGAGCATAAAGTGGCTGTAGTTTAGTGGTAAGAATTCCACGTTGTGGCCGTGGAGACCTGGGCTCGAATCCCAGCAGCCACAAAATGTTTATTTTTGTTTTAACCTCTTTTGGGCTCGGGCCAACCCACATTGTGTGGCCCATTCAATGTGTTGTTTCTGAATACAAATTTAAGAAAGTGTTTTTCTTTTATTTTAAATCAAAAATACTTTCTAAAAGTTTTAAAAAAATTTAAAAATATCATATTATTTACTAATTATGTCAAATTTGATTTTCAAACTTTTGAGTACTATATATTTTGTTTGAATCTTTTTTTTTTCAAATTCATCCCTTAAAATTTGATTTAATTTGATTTTTATATTAATTTTAGTCCTTATTTTTATAATTGTTATTTACTTTTCTCTTATCATTTTTTAAATTGAAATTTTTTATCCATCAAATTTGATTCTCATTCTTTTGATTGTTACTTATTTTATTTAAAATAATTTATGAAATTGTAATTATTATTATTTTAATTTCATCATCTTTTAATTTTTTATTTGTTAGATTTGATCTCTATTATTTTGATTATTATTTATTTTATTTGAGATAATTTATGAAATTAGAATTTTTTTTTCAATTCCATTCCCCTTCAACTTTTTAATTTGAAAGATTTGTTCCTTATTATTTTAATAAATTTGAAAAAAAATAAAACATTAATAAGTTATTTTCCAACTCATTTCCAATAATATGACCAAACACTGAAAAGTGTTTTCTAACTTATTTTTCATGACACTACCAAATATCAAAAAATAATTTACTTTTTCAGAATTTACTTTCAAAGGAAATCACTTTCCAAAAAAAAATTACTTTCTTACAAACAAATGAGACCTTAATTCTACTGTCGTTACACTGCTTCCTACTGTAATCATAGATATAAAACCCAGTCTTTCTCGAGTCTTGGAATTAATCTATACTAATCCAAAATATTTTTATTTTATGATATTTAAAAATAAATTTGAAATAATATTATTTTAAATTAATATTTTTTCAGAAAAAAAAAGATATACTTGTACAAAAGAATAGATAGCAATTGTATTTTACAATACAAAACATTTTACTCCTGATTTCTCACTATACATACTTTTATTCCCACAACAACAACTTAATTATCTTCAATAATAAAACATTTGGGATTTTCTAATGGAGCTCATGAACCTTTTTCCTTTCAATTTAATCTTTTTATAGCGTAATTATATGAAATTAGTTTTAAAACAATAGCAAACTGTTAAATTAAAAGAAAAATAACCAAAATATAAAATATAAAGAAAATATTTGTCCAATATCAAATTCTAAATAATTTTCATTTTGATTCAAAATTTTATTTTTTTTATTTTTCAGCTTTGAGATAGAAGAGAAAATCACCTGAAAAAAACAAAGATAACAGATAAAATAGTTAGTTTGGTCATTTTTCATTTACAAAACCCATCGTTCTTGGTGTGAAAGGATTCATTTAATAAGAGAAGTTTAATATAGTGGTGGGGTTTTACTATAAAAACATCTAAAAATATAAAAAAAAAAATCAAAACATGTTTTTACCGATTATCTAGAGTACTATATAATTTATCAAGTCAACTGAACCATATCAAAATAATTCTCCTACAATTTAATTTAATATTCAAATTAAACAAGAAGGTGGTTCAAATATTTTAAAGTTGAACTCACGAGAACATGTTTAATAATAATACCAAGAAATTAATCAGAGGCTGGACATTATTGTTCTACATTAAAAGTGTTTTGATCCCACCTTATTCTAGCACGGGTAGTTTGCTGGTTTTAATGTTTTATTCCTAAACATTGTACATGGACAATCCACGTCACCCACTCCCACCGAATTCCGCCATTACCAAACCTAAAATCGACTTCTGATTTTTCAGAGCTAAACATTGTCGTGTTCTTCTTTTCGTTTCTCTTTTCTTGAGAGCAGCAGCCTCGACGAACTGCACTGGAGACTAAATCGCCCAATCAGACAAGATAGGAATGGATTTAAAACAACAAACAAACAGAGGGATGGAAGAAAAAGGATGCTACCATATATTCCATGTATAATAAATTCCATCAATATTAATATCTTATCTTTTAATCAAATTAATTATGCTTAACTAATAGTAGAAAGTGTGTCGAAAAGATGTTGAATCAAATAACAATAATAATAATAATAACAATAATGTGACAAAAAGTAAAATTTAGTAGTCTACAAATTTATAAAACAAATGCGCAAATATGATAATAATTATTAAAATTGAGAATTCATAATTTTTTAATTGTTTTGATATATTAATGTAAAGAATTAAAAAAACATCTAAAAAAATCATTTTAGTATATTTAATTTCAAGTGAAATATACTTTTAAAAACTATGTTTGCATCATAATATCAAACATACTTATATGCCCTTTGAAGACGACACAAAACATTTGTAATGGTAACTTTGAACCCAATGAATCTAATCATTTTTAAAATTAGCATGGTAAATTAAAAGTTTTGGCAAACTGTGAAAATAATTTAGTGAAATAGCATATTTTCACCGTATCGTGCTTTTAAAACACAATATTTACTAATTATTGCTATTCTTAAGCCTTGTCACACTTCAAAATAGCAACATTTAAACATGTCGCGCTTTTGAAATGTGACAGCTACCAACTGGTAGGCTGGTTGGATACAATTGTATAACTTGTCGATCGTTTGACATAAAAATCATAATTTTATGAATTTTTTCTTTCAAATATTTTGTGTAAGTAATAATATACATTTTGTCCAACTTGTAGGTTAAAAACAAATTTTAAAAGTTATTGTTCACACAATAATTTTCACAAATGATTCTGAAAAGTCAGGTGTAGATCTGTCATAACTATATGAAGATTTACTCCTGACAAATTACATGAATAGCCTAACATATGCATTTATGGACTAATGGGACAAGTTTAAGCTTAGAAAAAGGTCTGATCACGTCAAACCAGAATTATGGTTAAAAAGGACCACAACTTTTTATCCGACCGTTAAATCGCATTCAAATATTTACAAGAGTTTCTAGAGGCCATTTCTCTTATTACTATTCCGATTGTCAAATCTTTAAATTTTAAAAATCTCATCTTGAAATCCTGGTTTTGATAATTATATGATTTTTCTTATGAAGTAGTTGAACGGTTTAATGAAATAATCGACCAATTAGTTATAAATTTAAATAAATCACCGCATCAATTAAATTTTTTTCAATGTACCCCATCGCTGCATCTAAAAGTATACTATTTTTCCAAAACTTCTTACTTTGTCATTTCACTTTTTATTTGCATTTTAGATAATAATTGCCTAATCAATCCAATCCAATCCATTATTAGATTGGAAAAGGGAATAAAATGCTGGAGTTGGGTCATTTTGGCAAATTAAGGAAAGCCAGCCGGCTACACTGGCTGCTTTCCACGTGGTGGCTAGAGACGTTTACTTATGCACACAAAACAGGAGAGGAGAGTCGTAATAGGATAAAAAAGAGAAAAAAAAAAAGAGTTATTTAATCTGTGAAAATTCACAATTTTTAAATTTTAATCATGTGATTGATTAAACGAAAAGCAAAGGCATATCTTCCACGTTCAAAACCATGCCTGTCCTGTCCCTATGAGAGCCCTTTCGGCCATGAGCTATATTGTATATATTTTGGGTTCTTAAGCTTGGCTCACTCACCAGCTTACTTCAGCTTAATATTTCTTTGTCATTTTCCTCAAATTTCCCTTTTGACCAATTGAAATAAGATGTTGCTCCTAGTGAAAGAAAAATGTATTTGTGATGGTTCCCTAGTATTTTTATCATTTTCTAAACGAGAAACATATTGGATTTTAATGTATTTTAGAATTTACTTTCTTGTACAAAATTCAAAATAATATTCGGATAATTAAAATTTAAGATTTATACTCTTGATGTTGATTAAAATAAAAATAACTGAAATAAATCTCATTAAAAAGTTAATTCTATTTAATTTTATAATAGGGATATTTTTTTATATTTCGATGAAATTATAATATATAAATGAACTCCTAGTTAATTTTTTAATGAAAGAATTATCTAATTTAAAGTCAAAATCTTGATCTTAAAATGTCAATTTTATGGTTAAAAAGTAAATTAGTCACTAGAATTCAAAGTACATAAGAAACAAAATCTTATTAGGTATATTTTTATTTTTGCAAGCAGAAAAACACAATATTAAAAGCATAAATTTACTATTTTTACTTTTAAGGGTTCTTTTCCATAACAAACACAAAAATAAAAATAAAAATAAATACATCTTAAATCTCTATGACGTATTTAAACAGAAAAAAGTAAATGGATTAATATAAAACTATAATTATTTAGATGATACTCACATTACAAGTATTATAAAATCTCTCAACTCTTCGTAAAACAAATTTGGGAAACTTGTTGTCAAATGAAAATAAATTTAGACGTTACCCTTTAGACCTAGTCTTTCTTTTCCAAATTCCAATATAAAATAGAAAAGACACGGAGGAGCCATAGCCGGAGCCATAGCCAAACTTAAGCCGTCAACTGATCGCAAATATATCTGCATATTTGTTAGTGCATGAAGGGAGAGGTGAAGTTTCCTAAAACCCAAAGCAAATTACGTTGTCGCTGTCTTTTTTGTGTGTCACCTCACGTCTTTCACCACTGCCCTTCCCCCTTGGTCTAATCCTGACAAGATAGAGTATCCAACAAAAGCCTGTTAGATCAGATCAGTTTTTATCACTTTCACTATATAGATAAGATCTCCAGCTCCAATCCTGGTGAATTATGGAAAATATTTTGCTTTTCTTTAAAGGCTTCTTATTTGAAGGCAGATTGGTTTCTGGGTTTTGAGAGTTTTGAGATTTGGTTGTGTGTAGAGGGAAAAAAAGAAAGGATTTTGGGGTTTTGGTTAGATTGTGATCATGTGATTCTTGGCTTGATTTTGGAGGAGGATTTGGTGGGTTTTGTTTATTTGAGGGATTAAGCAAGAATTGGAGGTGGAAGTTTTAAGACTTTGCTGCTTTTGGAATTTGCTTTCCTTATTATTTTTTTCTTGGAGGAATCAGTTAAAAGTGGGAGCTCTATTCTTTTTTTATTAAATTTTTAGCAAGTAAAGAAGTTTTGACACAGAGAATAACATTACAAGCAACCAGGTGATCTCAAAAGATCAAAGATTGCGGCAAGTATCAACTCCACATCCTTTCTTAAGCCTTTGTTTGTATATTTGCTATGGCTCGTTTTGGATCATTTTCGGGCTCTTGTGCCTTTAATTTTTTTCAAGTTGTTTATTTGATTAGATGTCTTGCTTTAATTGGTAAGTGAGTGAATCGGTTTTCCTTTTATGTGAATGTTGATGAGATTTTGTAGAGTTTTAAGAGTTTTTAATGACAATTTGCAGGGAAATGGCAACTTTGGTGGAGCCTCCTAATGGCATTAGGCCAAGCGGGAAGCAATATTACTCAATGTGGCACACTGTATTTGAGCTTGATTCAAAGTATGTTCCAATTAAGCCTATAGGTAAAGGGGCTTATGGTGTTGTTTGCTCTTCGATTAATCGGGAAACAAATGAGAAAGTTGCCATCAAGAAAATCAATAATGTGTTTGAGAACAAGATTGATGCTTTGAGGACTCTGAGAGAGTTGAAGCTTCTTAGACATATCCGGCATGAGAATGTAATTGCTCTGAAGGATGTTTTGATGCCTATTCATAGGACAAGTTTCAAGGATGTGTATTTGGTTTATGAGCTCATGGATACAGATTTGCATCAGATTATCAAGTCCTCACAACCACTTTCCAGTGATCATTGCAAGTATTTTATATTTCAGGTAAATACTCTATCTCTCAAGTGGTAGTAGTATAAAAGTTTCTCATTCTTTCAGCCCGTCTTGTGATGTCAATTTCATGCTAATATGCACAGTCTATCTGACGGAAAGTGTTCTCACTGGGAATTATGGCAGCATTTTATCTCTGTAATCATATGTTGTAATTTCATGTTGTGCCAGGAGATGGTGATTAATATTTTAGTGAAAACAGTATTAGATGGTTACAAAGTGAAATTTATTTAAGAAGAAATCATACCAATTGTGAACAATTATGATTTTATGGTTCACAGAGAAAAATGATTAAGCTGAAGCTGACCATTCTATAGTAGTTATATTTGGTAGTTTTGGTCTATGAGCTGTATCTACATGTCTTTAAATTGTAAAACTCCACCCCAGTCAATAGATGTCAGACTTCGGAAGAAAGTGCATGCTCATACATTCTTTGTTACCACGTGTTAATCTTGGTTAACACCATGGGGCATTATCAGACCCAGCTTTTTAAGGTGTCATAACAATTCACTGGCCTTGTTAGATGAGTCATGCTCAGCGTTCCAAGGTGTCGACATTAATCATGGATTTTGATTCTCCATTTCGCGGGGTATGCAACCCACCAAATTTACTTAAACCTATAAATGACCACTCATCTATAATATTTAGTATCTGTAGTTTCAGTCCTTTGATTTTCTGGTTTACTCTGTGTCATGCCCGTTAAAAACTTGAATCCACAAGAAAAATTGTGAATAGTTAGAATATTTAGAGGCGGTGATAATAGTTGTGACTGGATTCATCATCTTATGAAAGTTTGAGAGAGGAGCTATGGTTCAAGCAAAATTGATTTAAATCTTCCATGCTGCAGAGTTTTGTGATTCATGTTTACTCACACTCACTGGGTGCCAAGGCAGGATGTGAGGGTATTCTCTTTATTTTACAGTAAAACAAGGGCCTTCTGTGATTCCCATGTTTTGCTCTCTTTGCGAGTAAGAAATGCCTTGCATTCAGCATTCCCTGCTGGCTTCTCTGGCTGCAAACTCAAATGAGTTACTTATTTGTTAATGAACAAATCACAAAACTGTGCCAAGATATTGATGAATTTGGCAAAACAATGGCAATGGCTTATGTTCCTTTTTGATTAAACTTGATAGTTGTGCTTTGACATAGCATAACCAGTGATAATAATCTGGAATAATGATCAGATGCGATGCCATGCATACCACTAGTTAATTTTCAATCAATTTTTTTTTTCTTCTCAATATTGTTCTGCTAGCATCTAATCTTCATAAAATATTTTAGTTGCTACGTGGGCTGAATTATCTCCACTCAGCAAACATTCTTCATCGGGACCTGAAGCCTGGAAATCTCCTTGTCAATGCTAACTGCGACCTGAAGATATGTGATTTTGGGCTGGCACGAACAAGCAGAGGCAATGAACAGTTCATGACTGAGTATGTTGTTACCCGATGGTATCGTGCACCTGAGCTGCTACTCTGCTGTGACAATTATGGAACCTCCATTGATGTCTGGTCTGTCGGATGTATCTTTGCTGAGATTCTTGGCCGCAAACCTATATTCCCTGGAACAGAGTGTCTGAACCAGCTGAAGCTAATTATCAGTGTCCTCGGGAGCCAAAATGATACTGATCTTGAGTTCATTGACAACCCAAAAGCCAGGAGGTACATCAAAACACTTCCTTATACAAGGGGAACCCATCTCTCACACCTGTACCCTCATGCTGATCCTTTGGCCATAGACTTGTTGCAAAGGATGCTGGTGTTTGATCCTAGCAAGAGAATTACAGTGACAGAAGCACTTCTACACCCTTACATATCAGGGCTGTATGATCCAAGACGCGACCCACCAGCACAGGTTCCTATCAATCTTGACATAGATGAGAATCTTGGGGAACATATGATTAGGGAGATGATATGGGATGAGATGCTTCATTACCACCCTGAAGCTGTGTTAGCTCGTAGATAGATTATGTTTCAAAATCCTTTTTCTAGTGTGTCTGTGAGATCAGTTAAATATTTCCACTTGGAAGCATGGCGTTGAGAGAATGTACGTGATATTTACCAAGATTTTGTTTGGACATTTTGTTTATTAGTTTTGAGTTTCTGAGCCGGACTATGGCATCCTGTAAATTGTAAATTGGCATGCCATCATTTATTGTGATCTATAAAAGATATCTAGCAATGTAGACATCTTGATTTGGAATGATACGATAATGTTGATGCATCAATATTTTTATGTCTGTATAGAACTGGTGACGAGGACCGTCAGGTTTCATAGTTTTCACCTTCTGACTTGTAATATCCTTTATTTTTACCATTCATCTTCATCTTCTTCCCTGCTCCCAAAACAATTTTCTTTCAGTTCGTAATTCGGTATGCTGCACGTGAAAATGAAAGCCAACCTCTTGCAGCACTAGAAGCAACCCATTTTAATGGACAACCATCACTTGGTCCTGCACGTTCTTATGAAATGATGGAATTGTTTAAAACGCTAAAGTGTGATTAAGGCACGCTTCTAAACACAAATTCTGATCTTGTAACATTTGGAAAGGTGCTATTTCTTGTTTGAGTACTCAGGAAAACGTCAAACATAACGAATTCGGCTCACCTTTCTTTTCAAAAACTAGCTTTGCATCACAAATCTTGAAAAGCTGAAATGCCAACAAACTGAAATGGACTTGTGAGTGGGCAGTTTGAACTGATCTGCGGGTGTCTACACATGGAGAGACTCTTGGGCAGTTTACTTGTGTCCCTTAAGCCTGAGGCCTACATAAAGCTACCCTTTAATTAGAAATACTAGGCCTCAGTCTGGAAATATTATTATACATGTGTTCCTTTGGCAACTAGCCATCGATGAAGCATAAACCTGGAGTCTTTTTGGATAAAAACTCGATCAAGGTTTGCAAGCATAATCGAGTTTTTTATGCTGTTCATGCATGCATTCAAACTAAATCACTTCTCCCATCAAATCTTACTTGAATCTCTATTCCCTTGGTTTTGCAATATCAGGGAATAGTCGTCCCTTCTAAATCATTGCAGAAAAGCCTTAATATGAGTTAAATTTAACACAATATATGATAATAGTTGTTTTTTAAAGTATTTTTTATTTAAAAATATATTAAAATAATTTATTTTATTTTTTAAAATTTACTTTTAATATGCACATAAAAAAACACGATTCAAAAATACAAGAAAAATTAATTTCAAGTAAAAAAAGTAAAAATTTTAAAAACACTGTTTCTGCAGCAAAAATGAACATACTATTCACCCGCGTTTGGCTTCCAGGTCAAGTCATAATCCATGTTCAGCTCATACATCATGGAGGGTTGGTCATTCGTTCCAGCTCCCCATGGAATTGAACTCAAATCAAACTGGGGTGCAATCCTAATAATCAATTTTCCTAAAAAAATATATTAATGAACTTATTAATTGTGTATTATACAGCTTACTTTAATAAAGCAATATTCAAGTCCTAACAAATATAATTTTTTTTTATTATAATTATTTAATAGGAAAACATTATCCCATACTCTATGGTTCAAAAGTCATGAACTCGCCCACTAAACCTAAAAGATAAAGTGTTAGAATTAATAACTCCTTTAAAAAAACAAATTTTGTGCTATGAGTTTCACCTTCTGTGGTTAAGCAGGAGGACAAGGGAAATCTCAAATTAGCCCCCCTTCTATCCTCCAATTCTCAATTGGGTCCCTAAACTAAAACTTTTCTCAATCTAATTCCTAAAGTTTGATACGTTTTTAATATTTTGGTATATATTATTGCCCTAATAATCAATGAGAATTTGACTTTATCCATTAACATCTTGGAATGATTTTAGCCCTCCAGCACCAGCATTCTAATTCAACTAGAGAGTCCCTACTCTATAAAGCACAAAAAGCTCAATTCCTACCTTCGCCACTACAAAGAGTCAAGGACAGCATCAAAAAGTAAAACCTAACCCCCATCCAACATTAAAATATTTTTTATTTTTAATATTAATATGTTAAAATTATATAAAAAAAATATTAATTTAATATTTTTTTCAAAATAAAAGCATTCTTGAGAATAAAAGCGACTGCGAAGAAAAAACAAAAGGGCAATTTGATTAGCTCACGTCACGCAAGTAGAGCTCAAGTGGATGGCTGGATGGGAGCCGCCGTACTAGAAAAACCATCCATTAAATTCAGGAAATTTGCTTGCAAGTTGACGGGCAAGAGTCAGGGGATTTTGAAACAATTATGACGGGAAAAAAAAATATATTCTTGTTTAATACTCTAAGAACAAGAACAAGTTGTTGTGAGAGTGTTTTTTCCACCTAACACTCTAGTGAAATGAGAAAGATTTCTAGGGTGTTTCTGTGTTTTAAAAAAAATTATTTTTTTTACTTTTATATTATTTTTTTAATGTGTTAATATCAAAAAATAAAAAAATATTATTTTAGTATATTTTTAAATAAAAAATATTTAAAAATAATAATCGTTACTGCTTTTTAAAATAAATCATACTAATACACGGCTCAGGATGCTCGATGGACAAATTCACTACCTTCCCTTGTTTTTTTTTTTTTTGTGTGATATTTGCTAACGTGGAAAATGACAAGACTCAAAGTTGGAGGGCTGCTTTAATAAGAATTTTAATTCGGAACTTTTCATTTAATTATGCAATGGAAAGTCTTTTAATGTGATTGGATTAAGAAAATTGAGATTTATAAGGGTTTTCTCAACATATTTCCTAATAGCACCCATTAATTAATTAATTAATGTAATTGGAAAATCTCACCTATATTATTAATTTATTTATTTCTATTATTGAATTAATCTCCAACTAGATACTCCACTACCTATAAAAAATAAAAAAAAAAGTGTTTGAAAATGAGCACTCAGGGTCTAGCTCAGTGGTCAACCGTGTGACTTGTTCCGTCCCCGTCCCGAGTTCGATCCTCTATGTGCACGCCTTCACCCCCGCGGTGCCTTACCTGCTCACTGGGCTTGCAGGATATTCAGTGGGCCGTGGGGAATAGTTGTGGTGCGCGCAAGCTGGCTTGGACACCCCACGATAATAATAAAAAAAAAAAGTGTTTGAAAATGTGAATGTTTTTTAAAGTGTTTTTTACTAAAAAAAATATTTTTTTACTTGTTAAAAATTATTTTTAATAATAGCATATTAAAATTATCAAAAAAACACTAAAAATATATTAATTTAAATAAAAAATTTTAAATTTAAAAAAATTTTATAAATACTTTTAAAATATAAAAATAAGCAAGATTGTTGTACACTGTTAGCCGCGGGGATAGATTTCGAGGTGTCAGCAGCGTTCCCGTGAGCTTATTTTTTGTAAATAATAATAGGCATAATCTTTTGACGGACAAAGCTAAAGTCTCTCCTTTTTGGATTTTCGTGCCTGGTTTTCTTTTTGTTACAAAGAAGGGGTTTTCTTTTTCTCAAGCTCAATTCCAGTCCTTTTATTTCCAATCATTTATCAAATGAAAAATCAAAACTATTTTTTTCAAATCCAGCCCCAACCATGTTTATTTGACACTGCAGAAACCTGATAATAAACTATTTGAATCAAACTATAAAGTCAATTATCAATCAAGAAGAGTGTTGAAGGACTGAATTGAAAAACAAAAACTACAGTGATGAAAACAAAACAAAATACCAAAAACAAAAGGGAGTTCATAGTAAATAAGAAAGAAAAACACCAAAGCCAAGTAGTTTATTTTCTTAACCGGTTACCTACCCTGCATCTTAAATTTTTTAAAAAATTACATAAAAAAATGTTTAACAACTATCAGCGCATTTTTCAAATGAATACTTGAAATAAGGCTGATGTGCCTCAGTAAATTTCAATAATATCATAATGCTAATTTTTTAATCAATTTAAATGGTCATTTAAACCGTATGGTAGTTGAACTAATACGATCCATTTCATTTATTAGGTTTAACTATGAATTGGCTGAATTGATCAAAACTATATTTAAATAAAAAAACAATTATATACACTATTATTTTATTTTTTTATAAATATTAAAATGATGATATTAATATTGACCCGATTGATCAAAACAAAACTCAGTCTGCTTTTTCAAAAAGAAAATTACAGCAAACTTGATCCAACATTTTCTTTGTAAAAAAATATTAGGACAATGATATTTTGAACTGATTGGGATCAAATCAGGTTAATTTGTCTAATCCGTGACGTATGCTAAAGCCTTTATCAAGTTTAATAATTGAAATTTATTTTTTATTTAATTGTAATAGGGAGTGTTTTAATCAAAATTTAAATAAAAAAAAATGAGAAAAAATACATAAAAAAAGTAGGGTTTGAATAAAATTTTGAAAGAAAAAAAAGATATTTTTTTGAGTGTTTTGAGCCGTCAGATTGAAGTGGGTCCGCTTCCTTTTGTTTTTTCTTTTAGTTGGTTTTTTTAAGGTACGGGTACGAAGTTGAAGTCCAGTCGCCCCGTAGGTGGGAGCGTGGGATAGAGCTGGGAATTGATATCTTCTTTGTGCCTTTTAAGAGTTTGCATATATTAAATTATTTTTTATTTAATTTTAATTTCAACCCCAATTTTAATTAAATATATATTTTAAAGCTTTAGCTGGATAGTAATAAGTAATTGTGCTTTTCATATTATTATAATTTTAGAAGAGATTATAAGAAAATATATATATTTCAAGTGTCAATTGGTATTTATTTAGAATCATTGAAAATATCTACTTATTAAATTTAGAGCAGTATGTGCCAGTCAACTTGAAATTTGGAGTTATTCAAATTTCATAAAAAAGCATAGGAATTAATTGACTTGGTATAACATTATTAAAAATTTATTTATGTTTTTATAAAAAATTTCTCGAACAACGGTTGTTCTGATTTTTTATAAAAAAAAAATATAGATTTTTAAGTTAATTTAAATTAATTTATCCTACTCTGAATTTGATTTAATAACTGTGATTTTAATATATAAAAACTAACATGAGAATATATTGAATTGTTAAAATTGTAAAGGAAAAAGAAAAAATCACTTTTATTATGGTATTACGCATGACTGTTAATTTTATCTAATCTTTGCCTTTATTTTCTTTTCTTTTCTTTCTTGTGCTAATTAAAAAAAATCTAGAATTACATTGAATTAGTTTTTTTATTAGGAGCACAATTTTATGATAAAAGGAAGCGATGTTTGAAATAAAAAAGTAAAATATATTTATCAAATCTAATTTCAATCTTCTTATTAACATATTTATTGATTATTTGGACAACATACTCGAGCCCAGGAGTTGGGTGGATTCCCAGTGCTCTCATGGGCTCGAATGTTATGCCAGAGCATAGGAGTTGGGTGCCCGCCCAACCCTTCATGGGCTTAGGCTTTGCGCTTAAATCCATGCATGTTTCCCAACGTTCTCAGACCCATTCAGGTCCTAACTCCTTTAGAGATTGGTTTTGTGGCCTAGCCCCATTACTTATTCCCTTGAATTTTATTTTATTTTTGTCAAACTCCATCCCTTTTTACTGAATCCTATTCAATATGCATCCCTATGTGTACAAGAGTTTCTTATATTCTACCATATTTTCATCTTATTAATATATATATATATAAGAGATATTTGTCTCACATTATGTTTATTTCAAAGAAATTTGTTTCTTATTAATATTTGTGTGAGGTATATTTATCTTTTATTAATATTACAATGATAAGATGACTCTTTACCCCTCTCCTTCAAATAAAAAGATAAGGTTCATGAGATATAAATACTTATGAATCACATAGGTAAATAATTCACATCTTTTTCATTCTCAACATACACACTATTTTTTTACACGACATTCATTTCATAACAAAATAAGAATAAAAAACTTTATTTTTAAAATTTAATGCTCATTTATATATTTATTATATTTTTCTTCTCTAAAGATATCAAATTAACCGTTCGAGAATCCACAAATCCACCTAAAAATAATTTGTTTTGTGAGTGTTAGGATTTCTACTCTAAGCTATCACGTTTCTTTACTATAAAGAATAGATCTAATCACATGAAAATTTGATCAAGCTCATTATCCAACCACCAAAAAAATATATTCCCAAACATTCTATCATCACCAAGGTTTGGAATCAAACACCAAGTCACAAGACCCAAGGAACATTGGTGAATTTAATCTTATTATTATTTTTAAATCTTTAATCTATATAAAATAACATAACTACGAAAAATATATTATAAAAGATTATGGCAATTTGAAAATAATTTGTTCTCTTTGATTATTTATAAATTTCATGATATATTAATATTAAATTTACATCATATTAAACGGAGTAAAAAATCATTTGTAGTGATAATTATTTATATTTGTAAAAAATAAATGAATAGAATTTTTTTAAGAAAAAGTGAAATATTTATTAGAGCTGGTTGCGGGTGGTTCAACTGGTATTTTAAAAAACCCAGCCTGTTCAAATAGTTTTTGCCAGATCCTTTGATTTCCTTACTTTTATAAAAACTAAACTTGTTTAATCAGTGTCCGATTCAGCTGTTTCCGAATTGAACCAGCCAGTTGGTTTCAGTTCCAGTAACTATAACTAATTTGTTTTTACATTTTATTTTTTTTTAAAAAAATTCTTTTAAAAAATATAATTAAAAAAAAAAACAATGGCTATTGCCCACCAAATCATATACGCATCTCAAATGGATCCACGCAAGTTGAAAAAACGGTGTCCACGAGCAGAGATGCTATTTGGAACATATTTAAATTCATGTTTTCTAAAAATTTATATTTTTTCTATTTTAAATTAGTTTTTTTAAATTTTTTATATAGTAATATAAAAATATATTATTTTTTAAAATATTATTTTAATATATCTTTATAATATAAAGTATAACTACTACCACCGCACCATAAAAAACAGCCAAAATATCCCGCAGGCGGTCGCTGCAAGTTGCCTATCTTTTTTTCTTCAAAAAAGTGAAGGACAGCACTAGTACTGGGAGGTCTGACACCATGCATGTGCCGCTGTACGGCTAAGAGATTGCACACGATACATTACTGTACTCACAGCTCCCTCTTCCTCCAATAAAATGAATTCATTTAAACATGTGCGGTGACCAGTCTCTAGATTAATTTTTTTTAATTTAACGATTTGAGTTTCATAAATCTAAAATCATTTAAAATTTATATAATTATTAATTTTAAAACTTATAAAATTAATCAAAATATATACAAGTAGAACAAACACTAACATTAACTAAAAAAAATCACTTCATTGTATTTAGAAATAAAGATTGTAATTAAAATATTAATTAAGAGTAAATAAACAAGCACAATTAATTTAATTCAGAAGTAAAACTAACCGCTTTTATTAAGGTAATAGATTATTTTAAAAAATATTTTTTATTTAAAAATAAATTAAAAAAATATATTTTTTAAAAAATTAAATTTTAAAAAACAATATAAAAACATAAAAAAACACTAATTTTAAACAAAAAAAAATAAAATAAAATTTGTAACAAATACACAACCAGCTGTGTTGCTAAACAATTAGTAAATTTTACACAAGATTTATTCAAAAAATTGAGGAGAATCATCGATAAACACTCACACAACTATCCAACAAATCATAATCTTTGAAATTCAATGTTCACGGATCTTTAAAATAAATTATGTTTATCATCCTTAAATAAATTATAAGCTTTTAAATAATCTTTAATGATTGACTTCAACTGATCAAAATTGTTACCCTGTAATTATCTTTAATTTCGCGCGTGCGCGTGAACATGCGATGCAATGCAAGACGAAGACCCCACCACTCCTGCTCAATTTTCTTTCTTTCGTTCCCAGAGAGCTGTGTTTACACTTAAGTTTTAATAAAATTTAAATTTTTTTATATATTTTTAAATTATTTTTATATGATAATGTTAAAATTAGTTTTTTTAAAATTAAAAGATATTATTTAAATATATTAAAAAAAACATTTTAAAAAGAAACCAACCAAACACTGACGGACATGCCCTGAATAATTGAGATAATTTCTTCCAAGTACAATTCAGTTTATAAATTCCATTACCAGTACCCCCAGAAACCTCCTCTTTTCCTTCTTATCCTCATCTCCCTTGTTTTAAAATCCGAAGCCTTCTTTTCTCTCCGTACTCATACATCATCCCTTCTAGATGATCCTGATAAGGTTATAAAGCCTCTGCTTTGCGCTCTCACACGCACGCGCACACAAAAAAGAAGAAGAAAAACCGGCTTCTTCACAAAATACACAAAATCTGTGCTTGTCTCCAACATTTCTTTGATTTTTCTCTTGTTTTATGTACTGTTTTATTTTGATGCTAAACACATCTGTTTCTTGATGTTTGAGAATACAAAGTATTCATGACTCCTGTCCTCTGTGAAATCCTCCTCTCTGGTTTTACGATAAACTCTACTCGTAGACGCAGGACTCACCTTGT
Source organism: Populus nigra (assembly GCF_951802175.1). Taxonomy (NCBI): domain Eukaryota; kingdom Viridiplantae; phylum Streptophyta; class Magnoliopsida; order Malpighiales; family Salicaceae; genus Populus; species Populus nigra. The sequence continues at coordinate 15,031,517 of NC_084856.1, forward strand.
TCAATCTTTCTCTGTTGTTTTCCTCTACTGGTTCTACGTTTTCTCATGAACTCTATCACCCCTTCTGAATCCCTATATAACCATCTTCCATTAGCATCTTAATCAACTTGAAAATAGTCATCTTCTTGGTCTTGTGCTAGCTTTCTCTTTTATCAAGCATAGTCCAGGGTTAATTACAATATTGTTGTTCTTCTTGTTATTGTTAGAACTATTTTTATTTGTTAAGGGAAAAATATAATGGCCTCTTCTAGTGCGGCATCTTCAGGGTCAACAGCCATGTTGAGGAACTCAAGTTCTGAAGAGGGTCCGCAGCAGATTATGGACCTAAGGAAGCGTAAAAGGATGCTATCCAATAGAGAATCTGCAAGAAGATCCAGAATGAGGAAACAGAAACACCTGGATAACCTCACGGGACAACTTCGTCAGCTCGCGAGAGAAAATAATGAGATCCTGACAAGGATGAATGTTATCTCTCAGCTTTACATGAATATTGAAGCCGAGAACTCTATCCTCAGAGCCCAAATGGCTGAGCTTACCCACAGATTGGACTCTCTCAATGAAATTATTGAATATGCCAACTTTAGCGATGGTCTTTTTGAACCCGAGGATGCTGTTGCCTCTGTTTCTGCGACTAGCCATCAGATTGGTGATGGTTTTTTCATGAATCCATGGAATAATGCTAATTCCCATGTGAATCAACCCATCATGGACATGGTTATGTACTGAAATTTTTTATGTGGGAATGTGGCTGTATTTGATGCTGTTTATGTTTTTATCCCTTTTCTTTTCTTTTGATGCTGTGTTTGTGCTGGCCATGATGAATAGAAGATGTAAAGGTTGTAGCAGGATCTAATTTTGAAAAAAATTGTAACTGGTCATGGTGAATTGATTAATGTAATGATCGGAGAGATAACCTCTTATTGGTTTCTTGACCTCTAAATGTTCTTTGTAAGATGTGCTCGAAAGCCGATGTAGAAAAAGAGTGTTCATGGTTAATCATAAATCGGACAAATGTAGCTTGGTCCTAGTCTAAAAATTCATATTTTTTAGTGTTTATACTTTATATATTGTTTTGATATGATAATATTAATAAAAATAATATTTTTTAAAAAATAATAATATTTTAATATATATATTTTTTAAAAAACTCTTTAAAATACACAATCTACGCTAATTCTGGGACATATATCCCATGCTAATCCTCGAGAACTAAGAAGGCATAGCAGGCTTGGTTTACGTAACTATAAAATGGCTTTGATTAATGATAACTTGCCACTTTAGAAGAGACTAGAGAGAGATAACCCCTTTTTCTCTCCATGCGTGTGTTTGCGTTGAAAAGTCAAATGGTATTATCTACTTCATTTTCAGACAATTTCATACGATTGTTCCTCTCTTTTTTTTTTTCTTTTTTTTTTTGCCAATTGATCCTTGAAGATGGGCAATGCTAATTTTTATTTCTATAAAAAAAAGGGGAAAATTCAACCTGATTATTAACTTTTATATGCTTCCATCAATTAAATCAAACACGTTTCAATTATTTGAAGTTCCTCAGACAAGCTGTGACATCATCAATTTTATAGACAGGAGGTAATGGGATATATATAATATAACCGGTGACATTATCAACCTGTGATCGTTGAGTATTTAAGATTTTATGACCCTAGGAGATTTGGTAATTCATTAACCCTCCTAGTTATTACTTAAACAGGTTGAGTGCACACCATTATCTGGGATTCTTGTTCTATTATTCTATCAATTTTGTATTCATTATCCCTCCCCTTCTCTCCTGTGACCTGTTTTTCTAGTCTCTCTTTCCATTGCTCTCTTCATTCTCATGCAAAGTTAAATATTGTGTCAAAAAAGATGGATTCAAGTTGGAGCAGGTCTTAAATCATCAAAAACAACAACAACAACAACAACAACAAGAGAGCTGAACTATTTATACTTGAAGGCCATGTATCTCCATTTTAAAATTTCAAAGTAATAAATTATTTGATTGGTTTCTTTTTTCTGTCCCTTGTAAAAGTGTTTTTGTTTCTAATGAATTAGTCTTGCTTGTGATTATATAATATTTATTGTTGGATTTAAGAGTACAAAGTATTGATTTTTTGAGTTTTTGCTTATGTCAACAACCAGAACTTCCAGGTAATCCAAAACCTGGTGCTGGTGTTTGTTTGATCTGCTCTAGTTATATGTATTTTTTACTTCATTGTTAGTGTCTTCTCCCTCCGCATAGTTATCTTTTATGGGAGTTAATGCCCATTTAATTAATGAGCTCAATAGTTAATTACACGTTCCTAGCATCACATGCTAGGGTAGTTCACTATAATTAACAAAGTAGGTTTTGACAAAATAATGATGCCACAAACTACATTTTGTACGAAGGGGAAGGTAAGCAACTCAAAAGGGACAAGTTAGGCTTGGAAGCAACTCTCAGAAGATGCACAAGTCCTTTTCAAATCAACCATCTTCAAAGTAGAGTGCTGCTATATAATATACAAAAAGATGATGCCATCAAGCATCCTCCAATATGCCTCCATTATATATATTTTGGCATGCTTGCTTGTACAAAATATTAGTTTAGATTTAGATGAGTTCTTTTCAAACATGCTTTTCTATTCCATATATATATACAATCGAAGTGTATGGAGGACATTACTACACTTTTTTTTTTCAATAAAAAAGAAAGGCAAAGGAAAGAAGGCTGCTAACAAGGACAAGTAAGTGGGTATTTAGAATTGTGTTCCAAATGACGTTTCTATAAAAATTGAATTTTTTTTGCTTAAAATTATATTTTTATATTTTTTTGATCGTTTTGATATGTTAATATAAAAAATTAATTTTTTTAAAAAATAAAAAAATATTATTTTGATATATTTTCGAGCGAAAATTTTTTTTGAAAAGTAATCGCTACTACACTCCCAAATATCCCCTCACACTCTCGCTTTCTCATCTACTAGCTTATTTCTTCTTTCCTTCTTTGTTTTTGTCTTCATTTCTTGCTCTTGTATGTAATTGGCTGCTCATACATGGAATTGCAAAAATTCTCCATTGACATTGTGATGCCATTACTATAGCATCGATACATGTATGTATCAACTTTGTTGGTTACATCTAATGTTTTGATTAATTATGAATAGTTCATACAATCACAACTCTAATATGTATAATGTTTTTTTTAAAAGAAAAACTAAAATAACTTCCCCAACAAACAAATAATGAAATCCCATGTCTTCTTCTTCCACTACAAGATTTAACAGTTTTACCAACGGAATTTTTCCATCGGCGTAAGACACATATTTCGTCGGTAAATTAATTACCGATGGAAATGCTCCGTCAGTGAATCTTTCGTCGGTAATTTTTTTTCATCGGTAAATCCATTGGTAATAGGAATTACCGATGGAATTTCCATCAGTAATTATTGAAAAACATTTTAAAAAAATTTATTTTATAAAGTTATAAAATAATTAAATTAACATAAATTAACACTGTATAATATATACTCAAAATGCTTAGAAAAAAGAATAAGAAAATCAACTCAAACAAATTTGCAACAAATAAATAAAATAAAAAAATAAATTCAACTAAAAAAATTCATATGAAAAAAATGAAGTTGCAATTACTAAAAATTTAAAAATCCTATAAATAAATCTACTAAAAATTGATCTCATATGAAAAAAAAATCTCACAACAACATTTATACAATTATTAAGAACAAAAAAAATTAAAAATAAAAAAAAATATAGTGAAAAAAATCATGAAAAAAGAAAAATCTTACCTTAATGTAGTTGCAAGTGAAGCTAAGGAGAGAAAAAATAAATTCATTAAGCATATTAATTAAAAAAAAACTAAGAGGATAAAAGAAGAAAGAAGAAGAAGACATACTCAAGCATGGAGGAAAAGAGAAGGAGATGAGGAGAGAAAAGAAGAGAAAGAAATAGATAAGAAATGATGTTTTTTACATATAGTGAAGAAGAAAAAGAAGACATACCTTAATGATGTTTTTTACATATAGTGAAGAAGAAGAAGAAGTAGAAGAACAACAACAAGAAGAATAATAATAAGAAACATGTCTGTCTCTTATGAAATAAGGGCATTTAGACTTTTTATTAGGACGCTTTACCGATAGATTTACTGACGGATAATTAAATATTAATATTTTTTAATTATTCCGTCGGTAATTCCATCGGTAATATTTAATTTAAATTTTCAATTTCGTAAATTTTTTTCAGAAACCGCCAAAAAATTACCGACAATTTTTCAATCCGTCGATAATATTTAAATGAAAATTTTAAATTAATTGAATTTTTTCAGAAAACCACCAAATAACACCGACGACTTTTCAATCCGTCGGTGATTTTGTCCGTAAAGAACAACAATTAACAATGCAAGTGGAAAGTGAACAGTTCTGGAGCTCTCTGGAAAATACCGACGAAAAATTCTGTCGGTGATTTCCTTTGTAATTGACATGATGAACAGTGTTCACAGTTTACCAACAAAATGACACGTCATTATTTTTTTTTGCTTTGTTTTATTTTTTTTCCACGGTAATTCCCTCAGTATTTCCGTTTGTATTTATCAATTTTCTGGTAGTGTTCTTCTTCTTCTTCTTCTTCTTCATCGTCATCGTCATGTTGTTCTCGAAAGCATCACCACCTAGAATCAAAACCTAAAAAAAAAGCATCTAATATATATACAGCCCACCAAAGGACTAAAAAAGCTAACCATTTTGATTTTTTGTCCTTATAAAGATCATAGGAGTCCAGTTTGGTTGGCTTCAAGATCACATATTTGGGTAGTGGTGGAGAAAAAAGGCTAGGACGAGCCCCAACCTTTGCAATTTATTTTCTAGCCTTCCCATAAACAGTTTATAGTTTTTGCCCTAAAAATAGTAAAATTTAAATTTTGATCTCCGTTTTTTTTTATTTGACCCCCTAACTAAACTTTCTGGCTCTACCTCTTTAGATCCGGGTTCGTTTGGATTCGAGGCTAGCCATAACGGTGTTAAAGCAAGGGTAATCCCTTCTATGGACTATAGGGTGACTTTCTCTTCGGATGTTATGCTTGGGGAACGCCTCTCGTGGTGGTGAGAGTGACTTTATGATGGCTATGGAAGCTCTCAACCATCCCTTGAAGACCTATTTTCCCCTCAACATAATTATTATTGTGCACTAGAGGCAGGAATGTGTTAATAAGCCATTGGAGGAGCTGGTGATGATGTTTGCAGAGCCCTAAATAGATTTATTTGTTTTTAAAAATTTATTGCAGTAGCAATAACTATTAAAAGAAAAGCTAAAACGCATGGTGTTTTTATTGCATATATGTCTTTGTTTATTATGGATTGTAAAAGTGAAATGATTATTTTACCCTTCCAAAACTATCAGAATGTTACCTTTTAGGTGTAAAATGGTATTTTTTTTTGGTCAATTTGTTATTAATTGTTCAGTGATTTTATTGTTTTTTTTATCATATTTATACACATTTAAATGACTTTGTTATCTTTAAAAGCAAAAAATTATTTAACTCTGCTTAAGAGTCTTTTCGGGCATTTCACATTTTAATATATAGTAAAATTACAAATTTAACCTTGGAGTTAAAAATTTTAAGTCATTGTCATAGGGGTATATTTATATTTTCATATTGGTTTTGCGGTAATTGTTGGGTTTGTCAGGGGTGATAACATAATTTACCATTTTATTATTTTTCCTGGTTGAGAAAGCTATTGGCGCATGCAAGACACCACGTATTTTGGGCGGTGCATGTGGCATCTTCTAGCGGTAAAAAATATGCTTTTGCTGTGTCATTTTGTTCTTCGTCATGTTCTCTTCCTTTACAAGTGGCGCGTGTCATCTAAAAATTATCAGTTTATCGTCGGTGACCCTTTATCTTTTTTCCCCTTTCATTTCTCTCTTCTACCTACAAAAAACTAAATTTATCCCTGATTTTTGTTGGTGTTTCAGAATCTATCCTCTTAGTTTTGATTTTTTATTTCAGTTATTTTCTCTTTTGTTAATGTTTTATTTGTTTTTAATTTAGTCATTCAATTCTAATTAATGTATATGATATCTTTTGATTTGGTCCTTCTACTTTTGATTTTTTATTTTTTTCCTTGGCTCTTTTGTCAAAGTTTTTATAGTTTTTAATTTTATCATTCAAATTAGATTTATTATTTTTTTTCAATAGTAATAATATTTATTTCAATTTGGTCCTTCTTCTTTTGATTTCTTATTTGTTTCCTTTGCTATTTTGTCAAAGTTTCTATGATTTTTAATTTTATTATTCAAATCAAGTTTATGGGTTTTGTTATTTCAATACTAATAATAATAATAATATTTTATTATGATGATTGTAGTGTTTATGATATCAATAATTATGGTGATAATAGTAATAATAGTAATAATTGTAATAATAATATTAATAATAATTAAAATAATAATGATATTAGTGATAAAGGTAATAATAATAATAATGGTTGTGGTGGTGGTGATACCGTGATGGTGGTGATAATAATTGTAACAATGATAATGATACTAATAATAATATTATTAACAATAATAATAATTGTAATAATAGTTTGTTATAATAATAATAGTAGTGGTGGTTATAACAACAACAACAACAACAACAATAATAAGAAAGGTAATAATGATAATATTAGTAGTAGTAGTAATAACAATAAATATAACAATAATTTTAACAGTAATAATAATAACGATGATAATAATAATAATGATAGTTATAATAATAACGATTCATCATTCAATGTTAAATTTGTTGGGAATTGAATCTCATTGCTTTTCCATGTATAATATTTCTGATCTAATAACGAAAATTACAGTTTTGAAAAGTTTACTTGGCTCGACATCTTCTCTTTTTTCCTTATTGTTTATTCCTCGATTTTATTATTCAACATTAGTTTTGTAAAACAAAAAACAGTCATTCAAGTTTCATTTAAATCTATTAAATAAAGTAATTTACATCGAGTTAGCTCTTATATAATTTAATTGGAAGCTCGCTATTAAGAGATGTAAAGATTTATCTTCTTGCACAAGTTTAATAATATTGCAAAAAAATTCCTCATGCTCTTATTGTTTTTTTTTGTGTTTTTTTTTAAAATGATTTGACCCACAGTGAAGCGAGGACAAATAAACTAGTTAATATGATTTTTTATAAAATTACAAAAGCTTTAATTTGAAAAGATTTTCAATTATCATTTGGCAATAAATATAGTTTAGTAATTTTACTAGAACAAATTATTTTTGACATAAAACAAATGTTCAAGCATTGTTAACATTTTTTCGTGATAAAAAAACAATTAATATTAAACTCAATAAATGATGTATATTGGATGATATTTTGTAAAATATTGATATGACAACATATTGGATAACATTCTTTATTAAATTTTGAGACGACAACATATTGAATCGACTTGGGTTAACCTGTCAAATCTATAACTTAGATCATGAAATTATGATAACCACATAAAAAACAAATCAAAATAAAATATGAAGATCAATTCCTAATTAATCCAATCTTGATGAAACTTGATTAATGCTTTTTGAAAAAATCAATTATAAAATAAAAAGGTCATGTTATTAATTTTGTTAATGTATGTTTGGTAATGTAGTGTAATATTTTTTTAAAAAATATTTTTTAAATTGTAATTTATTAAAAAATATTTTTTATTTTTTTTTTTATATCGGCAAATTAAAACTAATGAAAAATATATAAAAAATCAATTTAATAAATAAAAAACATTTTAAAAAACACAAATTTATCAATAAAAACAAATAATTTTAATGGAGTTAAATATAAGCAAGAGGAAGAATTGAAATATGAAACCCGGGTAATGTATACAAACGAGAGAAATCGAGAGAAATCAATTTATTACCATTTAGTAGATTAATTGAATAGATTATTTTTACTAAATTTAACATGAAAAACCCTTTAACACGTCTCCAATCACAACAAAAGCTATGGAAGTAATAGGTAGTGAGAGATCACGACCTATGGAAGCCAGCAATCCACCTAAGTCAGGTAAGCAGACGTTGTTAGAATCTTCGATTGCTTCTCGTCCTGTTTCTCAACTTCTTCTTTTATAACCTCTTGCTCATCCTTTTTAGCCTCATTTTTCTCTACCATTTCAGCTTCCTTCATACTGATAAACTCGATGAGACTTTGAAGAGCAACTTGAGGCTCGTCACGTTTCATAAGATGTTGTGCGACTTCTGCTGGGGTAATAACAGGACTCTGAATGAGATCTTCTATGCATTTGAAAAGGACATGCTCTTTAATTCCAAGATATGTAAAGGCAAGCTTCCTGAATGCTGCAGGAGTACAATGGCCCATGTAAATATGAACATCCATTCGTCCCGGGCGCAACAATGCTGGGTCCAACTTCTCTTTGTAATTTGTCGTGAAAATGATTATTCTTTCATCCCCGCAGCTTGACCATAGCCCATCAATGAAGTTCAACAAACCAGATAAGGTCACCTGTGAGAAGATTTAAAGAGAAATATGAAATATGGAATTGGAAAACTAGGAGACAATAAGGCATCGCCTTGATTAATGAATGTTTTCCTTCCAAATCTATTCTAGTTTTCTTTTTTTTAAAAAAAAAAATCATTTTTGGTGACTTTACATAAGCATAACATGATGTTATTTACGAAGTCTAATCAGTAAAGATTGCAGTTGAGTTCCGAATAAAATAAACAGAGGACATTAATTCTTTCAGGACTCACTTACCCCAGGATCAAAAGAAAGCTTATTATCAAGTTGATCACCCCCCTCATCATCATCATCATCATCATCATGATCTTCTTTTGGATTCTTATTTCGATCGCGAGAACGTGAAGATTTTGTACTGCAATCAATGTCCTCAATGAGAAGAATGGAACGATTGGTGGTGGAGGTAAGTATCCTTCTCAGTTGAGCGTCGTTTCTTACACCTTGAAGCTGAAGATCATAGATGTTGAATCTAAGATGGTTTGCAATGGCAGCGACGAGGGTGGATTTTCCGGTCCCTGGTGGACCGTAGAGAAGGTACCCTCTTTTCCAAGCTCTACCAACACTCTGAAAGTAGTCCTTTCTTTGCACAAACAAGTCGAGATCTTCAATTATGAACTTCTTCAGGTCAGGGTCCATTGCCAGAGTGTCAAAGGTAGCTGGATGCTTGAACACAGTAGATTCCCACGTAGAATCCTCATTATCATAAGTATAGATATTGAGGGTCTCTCTGTTGTTCAAGATTGCAGCTGCAGTCTTGCTAATGTATGGCAAGTAGCTTTGCATGACCTGTTCTCTATAATTACTCTTGCATTTCAATTCGAAGAATTTTTTTTGGCGATGGTAATACTTCTTTGCTTCTTTCTCACAGAGAGTCCATTCAAAACGCATACCTTGGAAAAAATCAACAACTTTAACATCAACAGGAATCCCTGGTTTAGGTGGGGCAAAGATGTTGTTGGTATCATTGGTGCCTATGAGAAGGCTTTTAGTGGAAGGGCCAACTTTGGTTGGAAGATAGACCTCAACAGCTCGAAAGGTTTCATTCTCCACAGCTTGCCATCGGTCTTCAATGATGAAGGTGAAGTCTGAGGAGAAGTAGGTAGCAAAGAAATCTGAAAAGCTTTTAGCTATCAAGTCACGCATACCCCCTGGAATCATTTCATTCAATATGGTGCGGATTAGCATGGATAAACCAGATATGGATGCGTAAATAGAGAGGATTGTGCTCATGGAGGGCAATTCCTTCAAGAGAGACGCCATTTCGGATTTCGAAAAGCAAGCAAAGAACGATGGAGGAGAGTGAGTGCAGAGAGTAGGTGAAGCCTCGTCACTTATATGGAAAATGAGTAAGGTTATTCATAGACCAAACAGGGCATGTAATTATTGTTTGGATTTTGGAAGTGTCCACGAAAATTAGCTCGAATTTCTTTGGTTTGTAAACGCGTGAAAAGATGGGTGCTTCTTTTTCATGATAATCAGAGTCTGACATGTTTGTTGACTAAAATACCTGGGGTACAGCTAGGGGAGTGAGCACAGCTGTGCTTCGTTTGGAGAAACCTCATAGAATGTGCTAGGAAAGGAACAAAACAGAAAACGCTCATGGAAAAGGGGTAATTTACTGAAGATGCAAAAGCAGTGTTGACATCTTATGGTGACCTCATTCACCCTTGAATAATGAGAAGAAGAGGAAATGGGCAAGAACCTTCCCTTCCTTTTCAGATAAGCTAGAGGGAACTGAATGGAAATTACCATATCTCCCTCTTCATAAGGTTCTGATTAGCTGTAATCTTGGAGTTTAAACCATATTTCAGATAATAAAGTGCAGGAATATACCTTCTACCACCACCAAACCGCTTCCACTCGGGCTTCTTTTGTAATGGAACACGGCATCCGCCCCCCCTTCCGGCTATTTTATGTTATTCGCATTTAAATTTTATTTTATTTTGTAAAATAACAAAGCCCACAAAGTATAACAAAATCATGATTGAAAAATATAATATTAAATAAATATCATGTTTCTTAATATGAATCACAACAGGTTAAAACTGTATTATTTCATGTATTAACTAATATTTTAAAACGTGCGGGGAAAGGACGTAGCTTTCTCCACATAATATTTTTTTTATTTTTTTTTGTTTTGTTTGGTTATTTATTTATTTTTATTTTTTTTGTTCTGTCTTGTTTCTCTTTCCTCATAATTTTTTTTTTTTTGAGTTTTACATGTTTTTTTTTCGAAGATTGTCTTCTTCTTCTTTTTCTATTTTTTTTATTCTTTTTTGTTTTTTATTTTTTAAAAATTATCTTTGTTGATTTTTTTTAATATTGAACTAGTTGAAAATTTAATTCTATTGTTTTTTTCTTTAAAACATTATGGATTACTGTAACGTTTTTCTACATGGTTTTTTTTTCCAAAATGGTCTTTATCAATTTTATTTTTTTATATTTAATTGATTGAAAATTTTGCTTCGTAGTTTTTTTTCTTTAAAACACTGTGGATTATTCCAATGTTTCCCTACATAATTTTTGTTTTGTTACAGTGTTTCCCCACATGTTTTTTTTTTCAAAATTATCTTTGTCGAATTTTTTTCTTAATATTGAGCTGGTTGAGAATTTAGCTTTAACTTTCCCCACATGTTTTTTTTCTATTTTTTTTCATTTTTTTTGCTTTTTTCTCCAAAATTATCTTCTTCTTCTTTTTTTCATTTTTTGTGTTTTTTTTCAGAATTGTTTTTGTTGATTTTATTTTTTAATATGGAGTCGGTTGAAAATTTAGTTTTGTAGTTTTTTTCTTTAAAACACTGTAGATTGCTACAGTATTTCCTCACATGTTTTTTTTTAATTTTTTATGATCTTTTAGTTTTTTTTTTCTAGAATTATCTTTGTCGATTTTATTTTTTTCATAATGAGCTGATTGAGAATTTAGCTTCGTAGTTTTTTCTTTAAAACATTGTGGATTGCTACAGTGTTCCCCCACATGATTTTTTTTGTTATGATTTTTTTTAAAAATATCTTTATTGATTTTATTATTTTTAATATTGACGTGGTTAAGAATTACAACTGTAGATTTTCTTATGAAACATTATAGATTGATACAGTGTTTCCCTACATGTTTTTTTTCTTTTTATTTTTTTTTGTTATAATTTTTTTCTAAAATTTTTTTTGTTACTTTTATTTTTTAAAATATTAAACTGGTTAAGAATTTAACTTTGTAGTTTTTTCCTTAAAAATATTATGAATTATAATAATTTTTCTCTATATAATTTTTTTATATATATAAATCTATGACAACACACAAGTACACTATAAGCCAGCAGCACAGCAGCATCACGCGAGCATGACATCTAGCAAGCATAGAAATTCTGTAAAAGATGACATTAATTTAGCCAAGAAGTCAAAAGACTTTCTTCAAGAACAAGACATCCTTGGGAACTATTTTGTCAATTCTTGCTTTTGTTTTGCTTTCATTCCTTAAGATTCCCACTCATGCATGAATTAACATTGCTCTTATCGTTACAATTACATATCATAATTCCAGAGAGGAGCATAAATAAATAAACAAGAAACCAAACCTCGTCATCTGCCACCTCGCAAAATTGAAAAAAGCTATGAGATTACCTCTTCCCTAGCAGATGCCACTCATTCCCGTACAAATACACAAGCTCTTTACGTCTAGATAAATACACATGCCTGCCATAGAGAAGCAGCCATGGTCTTCCACCTTCCATATCTATCTAGCTCATAACAGGCTGGTGTTGCTTGCTGTAGCTCGCAAATTTTATAACGAGCATAGCATCTTTTGCCTTCTTAATCAATGGAGTCTAATGGTGATTTCAGGGTCTTGTGGTTCCAAATCTTCTAGCAACCTTTGGCCTCAGACAACGTATCTCATAGCTGATAATTTTCAGTGACATTAATCAGGATAAATTCTACCATACTTCCTAATACCAGTTATGCACTAAAATAAAATATAAAACTCACTTAGAATTTGCCCTGGAGCCTCCCATAGTGAGAAGAAAGGTCATCCTCTGAGAAGGACATGGAAAAGACAGCTCCCTGAAAACATTCAGAAGATTGTAATGATCCAACTCATTAATATCTAAAAACAAGTTTGATTTTTCTTTTTAATTGCATAAGGTCTGGAAAATTATGATCACATACTGCTTTAGGATTCTTGGATTTTACACATGCGGGTTGGTTGTTGGACAAATCCCAGAGTTTTACATGCAGAAATATTCGACAGAGAATGGAACTATAAGAACCATTGTTAACCTCTGCTTTACAGGAAGGACCAAAAAAGGAACAAATGACTTCACCATTTTATCTGTTGATCCAGTAGCAAGAAGCTGTCAAACATGACAAGAACAAAGTCAAGTTGATAATCTAAACATCTAACTAGAACCGAGTATTAGAAACATGAAGACGAAGATAGTACATTAGGTGCTGAAAGATTATAAGAGATCTTGCAAACAGCTTTGTCGTATGCACGGAGTAAAACTTGGCTTCAGATCAGAACCTGATTCAGACTTGGCAGCACGGATGTCAAAACCTTGAAGTCTTGAACTGTACCATCTTCAAGACTCACCTGCAAGGATATCTCAGCATTTTAGAGCACATTTCAGTGCCTCACAAAACCAAACACTAAATATACCTATAATCTATGTAAACAATGGAAACAATGTTCCCCCTGTTTTTCTTATGAAGAAGAAATGAAAGGAACTCAAAATCGTAAGGACAGTCATAAAAAGAAGGATGAAGCACACACCACAAATAAATGCTTATCGTGCGGATCCCATGCCAAGCTTTCAACATCAGCTGTGACCGACCACTTGAAACCAGGATCTGAAGGGGCCCTTCCATCCTTCAGCAAAGAGTAGGGTTAATAACATCAAGACTGTACTTCTCCAAAGCAACGGAAAGAAACTATCATATGGCAGTGGTCTAGAAAAGAAAAGCCTTGCGCTGAGGTATAGTGACAATCCAAATCTATTGACAGCAAAGAAAGCAAGCTTTCCATTACCATGACTACTGAACGGTCAAAATATCCACTAAGAACTTGTGGCTCATGATGATTCCATGCAACTGCTTGGACCTGCTGCCAGCATTGGTACGAAAAAAGAAAATTGTAACCCATAACAACGTCCTAATAATAGAAGTATATATCACAATTTGTCCATCCAGTGAATTTTACTAGAACTACAATCTAGTAAAGTGTGCATCATTACATCAGCTGGCACAAAAATCTGCTGTGAATTAGTGCTGAACATATTCCACTGCTCTTATAATCTCATTGCAAACAAATCTTGGAAGGCTAAATTGTTTCATAAAGACATGCACTGACATATTATATGAAAGTCGGATAAAAAGGAGGAACTTGTTTTCCTTTTCATTGTTTGAATTTCCTTTCTCCATGAATATGAAGGAAACAATTCCAGTATTGTTCACTTTTTTCCATTATTTTTCGCTAACAAAATCACTTGAACGTTGACCTTTGCATGGTTCAACAGCATTTCTTGTGGCGTATAGGGGCATACAATTTCACTAATAATATCTTAATGAATAATGAGTACCTAAATAACAAATTAATCTGGAACGATACACCGTTCAAATTATATGAAAAGAATAATGTAAGAGTACTCTATTCTTACCTTTTCTGTATGGTGCTCCATGGTAATATCACATTTTCCAGCATGCACATCCCAAATTTTGACTTGTTTGTCAGCACTAGCACTGGCAAGGATGTTCCTGTATCTATTTCAAAATTTATTAGCTACCAGGGAGCGGGAGCTCAATCAGATAGAACAGAACTGAATGGTAAAGGAACCCCAAACCTGAAATGCTTCTTCCAAGCAAGACCAGGTACAGAATCAGTGTGACTGCCTTATTTGTATGCGACTGAAGCCTGACAAAAGTAAGTTGCGGGACTGGTAAGAAAAAAACCAGGGAAAAAATTATGATGTCTCAAGCCATATCACATTATGCCTGTGTTTCGAAATGATGATACTGCTCAAGATGGAATTGTTGGTTGCATCAACAAAATTCTCAAATAAAAACAACCCCACAAAAATGTTATTCTTTGAGACTATAGTCATCAATCATTAAACAAAATACAAAATCAAGGTACAGACGTACAGTGAATCACCACTAAGTTGGACATGTTTAAGATTTTTCAGGCTGGATTCTAATATGATAGAAAAGATTTGAGTGGAAGACCTAGCATGATGCAGGCCATCCAGCATATTGAAGCTTTAGCCTAAAGCCCATGGCCTTGACCAAAAAGAAAAAAGAAAAGAAAGAACAACAAAAAAAACATAAGCTTCTATGAATAAATTAGCCATCACGCATCACTTTTTGATTCCAGTAGTAAATTAAGACCAGATGTCGCATTGTCACCCTAACTTAAATGGACTCAACTGGGTTTTTTTTATATTTTTTTATATAATTTTACCCCTTAATGTTTAATTATTTGAGAATTTAATTGTATTGTTTTTTTTAAAACAGAAATTTTTTTTTTTCAGGTTATTTTGATTTTTTATTTTTATTATTATTTGATACATTTATTATTGATGTCTATTTTTTTTATTATTTAGTTGAAATAAAAATCATTTTATCTAACTCAATCGAGTCTATAACTTAAATCATGAGGTTTTTTTCCTTACACCCAGTAAAACCACATAACCCACATAAAAAAAAAAAAGAGATGGAGTTGCATAGATCATAGTATGTAATAGTAGTAGTAATAGTAGTAGTAATAATAATAATAATAATAATAATAATAATAATAAGGAGGAGGAGGAGGAGGCGGCGGCAGCGACATGAAAAAATATTTAATTTTTTTTACTAAAATTTAATATAATTTGTAAGTTTTGGATCGTTTTAATGTGTTGATATCAAAAATAATTTTTTAAAAATAAAAAAAACATCATTGACATGATTTCGATATAAAAAATTATTTAAAAAACAATTATTATCACACTGGCAAACACGATTGCTTGTTATTGTCAAAGAGAAAGAGATGAAAAATGACGGTTAGAATATATATATATATATATATATATATATATAACGGTGCTTAGATCATTTTATTCAATTTGAGATTTTAGGTTGAGCCAATGCAAATTCAAAACTCAATAAATAATTATAATTTCAACTAAATTATAATTTTTAAAAACTCGATAAACAATTACAATTTCAATTAAACTATTCTAAGCTAGAGTAATTTTCGACTAAACTATACAATTTCGACTAAACTATACCAATATTACAGTAATTTTTCCTTTTAGATACCTGGGCATTTTCTCCTCGGAAACAACTCTTTCCACATCCATGTCTGTATTCTCCTATAGACCTATAATGGGTAATGGCGACTATGAAGTCGAGTGCTAGTTGCCTCAGCATCAAAGAATTATCTTGGCATGTGAGTAAATTATTTAGTATGCATATGCATCTTTGCTATTCATGTGAACGAGTTCTATTGATAGCTGTTGTGTTCAATAGTTTTTACCTTGCAGGCACGATTTGAAAACCTTTCCATTCTATTTACTGCAGCGGTTGTCTACAACAACAGATGATTCAAAGGAGCAGGTTCAGAACTAATGGAAATAGAATCCTGGCTTTTTCATGGATAGAAGATTTCATTAGCTCGAGTGTCTGTGTAGCAATTGCACAAGATCAGTCCACAACCAACCCTCCATGTGAATAGAGGGGTTCTCGGCTTCCAACTTCCGATGCACCATCCCAGACAACACTCAAATCTTCCATTCAATCACCAGAAATTACCACATGAGCATATCCCATCATGAAAATGGTGAAATCTCATGATATCCCTCACAATGATCTCCCTCCCTGTGATCTGCGATGCACCACATATAACTGAGTGGCAATCCTCACATATCCTAAGGTTTTTCACTATCCTTATTTTGGAACCAGGAATTGTACTGATCAACCCAAATGCCAGAGCAAGCTTCTCACTGTGAGTCATTAGTATACGTCTCTTATCTTCATCATTCACATCATAAGACACAGAACTCAAGTGTGGTTGGTATCCTTTAGCCTCCAACCTATCAAGAAGATCCTCCAGTGCTTGTTTAATCTCGCCAGACCTTGGATGAGTCATATCCCCTGAAAAGAACTCATGAACCATTCCTTTCTCTGATTCTATCCAGCTAAATGCAGGGTTCTTTCTTAGACCTCTTGTTCTCATCAATTTCCTAACAGTAGAGACATCATTCCATCTTCCACACGATGCATATATGTTAGCAAGCAAAATGTAGTTTCCAATGCAATAGGGTTCAAGCTCAAACAGATGGTTAGCAGCAATTGCAGCAATGTCAGGGCTTTTATGGATACGACAAGCTCCAAGCAATGCTCCCCACACTCCTCCATGAGGCTCTATTGGCATTGTTTTAACAAGCTCATGTGCTTCTTGCAAGCGCCCAGCTCGTCCAAGCAGATCCACCATACAAGTGTAATGATCAGCAGATGGTTTAATACCATAACATTTTTCCATCAACTCAAATATCTGCCAACCTTGTTCTACCATTCCTGCATGACTGCAGGCTGTAAGCACCCCAATAAAAGTAACCCTGTTTGGTTTTATCTCTGTTTTCACCATCTCATCAAACAATTTCATTGCATCATGTGCACGACCATGCATTGCAAACCCCAAAATCATTGAACTATAAGAATACACATTCCTCTCCTTCATGCCCTGAAAAACTCTATACGCATCTCCAACACTCCCACACTTTGAATACATATCAATCAAAGCTGACCCCACAACAACACTATGCTTACCACCAAAATCAGATTTCTCTGCAACATCACGAATCCAATCAGCATACTTAGCAGCGCCCAATTGAGCACAAGCTGAAATAACACCAATCAAAGTAATCTCATCAGTTTCAACACCAAATTCCTGCATTTTCTCGAAAAACATTATTGCCTCTCTTGGTTTAGCATTTTGTGCAAAACCCGAAACCATCACTGTCCAAGCCACCATATCCTTCACTGGCAATCCATCAAACAACTCCCCTGCACTCTCCATGTTCCCACTCTTCGCATAAGCAGAAATCAACTCCGTCCAAGAAATCACATCCCTATTGGGCATTTCATCAAACACTTTTCGCCCACTCTCCAAAAACCCACATTTTATATACATATCAATCATAGAATTCCCAACATGCAAATCCTCACCAAATCCCCCAACCAAAATCGTCTGCCCATGAATTTGCCGCCCCAAACCCACATCCATTTTAGCACCACAAGCCTTAAAAAGAGCAGTAAATGTGAAAGAAACAGGCACAACACCTTCTTTTCTCATCAAACTATAAAACTCAGTTGATTCATTTAACCTTTCCTCAATCAAATAACCTCTTATTAGAGCATTGTAAAGGAATGGATTTGGGTACTTGACCCGGTTAAAAATGGACAGCGGATATGGGTCCACAGGGATGTTAAGTTTTGTGAGCGTGCGGATAAGTTTTGCAAGGACATAGCAGGATTGGTCAAGGCCATTAAGGAGGATGCGGGCATGAACTTGTTTGATTTGAGTGAGGTTTTTGCAGCCATCAAGTGTGGTAACAATTTGGGACTCTAGTTGCTTAGGTTGTTGTTGTTGTTGAATTTGATAGAAAGGAGTTGGTTTATGTGGGTTTTGAGGGAATTGCTTGGGGGAAATGCAGGCTAGGGAATCGCACGTGGCCGTGGAGAATTTGCGAGAGAGGGTGACCATTACACTGTTTTTTTTTTTTTTTGGAGGGAGTTCGGATTCATGGAGATTAATTTGTAGTTCTGACTTCTGAGATAGTTACAACTTACAAGCTTACAAGCTAGTCTTCCATCTTTATACCTGTATTATTTTCCCCACTTTTTTTTCGTATTTTACAGCTTTCAAAAAAAAAAAAAACTCCTTTATTTTTTTAGGGGGAAAACGTGACTAAAAAATGACAAGTCGGCCCATTGGCGCATCAGAAAACAGAGCTATTTCCTGAAGGGTAAAGAATAAATAAACGCCATATCGCGCAACGATGACGGCCAGTGAGCAGCCCATCTGAGAGTCGTGAATTTTGAAAAAGAAATCATGTTTAGGGCTGCAATTAGGTACTTTTCAACGAAACCTAAGCCGAAAATGAAACCAATAGAGCTCAAAACACCACCAGAGCAAACCCAGACGATAACAAGAGCGATTTTCGACATCGTAAAAGAACATGGTCCTCTCACTATCGCAGAAACCTGGGAAAAGGTCCAGGTAATTCCTTCAATCTTCACCATAAATGGGTTCTCCTGATTCTTCTTTGCTTTGATTGCTTCTATGGGTTGCTTTGTTTAATGGTATGGTGTTTGATGAATTGTCTGGGTAGGAAGTTGGGTTGAGAAGACTGACAAGCAAAAGGCATATGAAAATAGTGTTGAGATGGATGAGAGAGAGGCAGAAGCTTAAGCTCATTTGCAATCATGTAGGGCCTCATAAGCAGTTTCTTTACACTACTTGGTTCACTAAACCCAACTTCAAGCTGCAAGCAAAGCCGGTCAATAAACAGCCTTCACTACCCAAGCCTTGAGACTGCATGAGTGTCGTAATGGAATCAAGGGACTTGCTTAAATCATGCTAATCTTTCTTGGCAGTTTGTTATGACCATTGATGAACTGTGAGATGATGTAGGATTAGTGGCTAGCTGATCCTCATTGTCTTCCTTGCAAATCCTTTGTATACATACCAAGGATGGCTGATTGAGCAGATTCTGTTATGGTTGTTCACATCCTTTATTATCCATGGAAATCCAGTTTCTATTATAAAAGATTTCCTGCTACTGCTAAAGATTATTGTGTTGTTTTATCTATTCTTAATCATCAACTGATTTTTCCAGTTTGATTGGCATAAAATGAGTTTATCTGACAACTTCCTTGGTTTGGTTGGATGGAACAAACATTTATACGCAAGCTGAAAGTGTCTCCTTTGACACTTGCAAATTAACATTAACAAAACACCTTAATTTCTTTTCTCCATTTAGTTCTTTAACATTGTATTTATTTAGAATTGATCTTTTTAATTTATTCCTCTTTACTTTTTATGGGACTATTATAATATTGACAAAATATCTTAACATTGAATTAGATCTTGATTTTATTGTCTTTATGAGATTGAAGGTTAAGGGACTAAAATTGAACAAGGAGAAAAGGAGAAAAAAAGAAGAAGCAGCCCTATGATAACAAAAGTTGGTCCATCTGCTTTTTAGCTAAATATTACCTAGGGTTTTGTCAAAGTTCATTTTTAGTTTTTTTTTAGTTTGAGGATTAAATTTTTGTTTCAAGATTTTATTTGTTTTCATTTTGATCCTTGATTTAGTAGTTGGTTAAGATTTTAGCTATAAAAAAAATTTATTCTTTGTGTTAAAATGTTCTTGTTTATAAGAAAAGTTTCATTGAGATGTTTTTTTAGCTTTTATCTTACTTGAAAAATAGATTATATCTCATGAAGTTATTTTAAATTAAGATGATTTTGTGTTTTTAGATTGATTTATTCCAAGTTAATACCACAAATGATTTATTTTTTTAAATGCTTCTGGAGTAGCTTTTCTGTGTTTCTAGATGAAAAATTAGTTAAAAAAAGAATTTTAGGGGTGTCAACCACTATTATAATAATTGAAGATTAAATTTTGTAAATGACATATTATTTGTCTTTTATAAAAAAAAAACAAAAAAAAAACTAAGTCTTAGCTTTTTTATTGGCATAAGCTTCACAAGCCAAGCTTAAACATACTTTACTTCTATTTTTTTCATTTCTTTCCTTTTTATTTTTGTTCAAAACCTCTTTTATGTATCTTTTTAGTTTGTGTAGATTTTTTTTATTTAAATTTTAATTAAAACCATCTTTTCTTTTTTAGATTGTTAATCATTAATTAAATAAAAAATAGATTTCAAATGACAATTATTAAATTTGGTAAAGACAATAACCTGAATCGAAAATGAGATAAGTTAATCCAATCTGATCAATATTAATAAAAAAAAATTTTATTTTAATATTTAAAGTGAAATAATAAAAGAAAGAAAAAAAACCTTGATAGCTCTTCGCATAACAAGAACATTAACATATATCTTGATCTATAACTTTTTTTTAGATTACTGACTTGATATTTAATTAAAAAAAATATAACTTGAAACATAAAAACCCATGTATTTAGTGTTTTGAATTCATAATCAAAATTTTTCTTACTAATAAAAATCACGTTTACCACGGTTAGGATTTTGTTTTTGCATAAAAAAATAATCCAACCCATGGAGAAGCAGTGCCAAGTAACTAGTTGACTTCTATTCAAAGAAATTAAAGGTTTACTTCGCCTCGTGTAGATACAGCTCAGGCAGGTGACCGATAAAGTTTGGCTGGAATGAGATTTCTTTTTGCTGATCTCATCGTGGATTTTGGCACCTCGCAATGCTGATCCTCATCAATAACACTGAGGCCAGAGAAAAAACCTTAAACGTTGACATGATAAGTCATATGCGTTGATAAATGACGACGTCAGCTGGCATAAACGGGCCACTGACTTGATTCACCCGATTATGTACATAATATACAGCTCTTTTGAAAGGTAGCAAGGAAAACACCAACCAGAGAAAAGCTATGGCTATGGCTATGGATATGGGCTATAAACTAACAATTTCCTATCATCAGTGAAGTCCGTCTCTTTGTAAAGATTTTGATGGAACAGCCTAGAAATGCAGCTCGTATCATGCTCCAGCAAACTGCGGGGAGGACTGATCTTCGAAGTGTTACGAATGTGGGTGGCTCTTTGACTTCCGTAAAACTTCTTTCAGCACCGAAGCAATTCTGTGTGCCATGTGATGTTCTAAAAACATCTCCCTGACCCTTTCATATCCTCTCTTTCCCATTGTAAGCCTCCTCTCGACATGAGTGGCGAGTTTTACGATATTCTTGGCAAGGGGAGTGACCCCTTCTTTTCCAACTGAGTGCAATAATCCAGTAGTTCCATTCACGACAATCTCTGTGGTGCCTCCTGCTGCCGTTCCCTGACATGAACAAGATAACAAGCAACAATTGTGCTCAAAACCAGCTAATAATATATGGCATGTGTGATGAGAACTCAAGTATCATGCATATTTATTATAAGAAATATCAGGATCCTATAAAAAGCCTCACCAGTACAGGCAGCTGAAATGCCATTGCTTCAATAGTTATCCTCCCAAAGCATTCACCCCGTGCCTAAACAGATGCGCAGAAAGAAAAAGTTCACAAGAGCTCTTATACTTCCAGTTTGCTTGGAAGAGGAAATGGAATTGTGATGAACATACATAACAATGCAATAAAATAAGATAGACTTTGAACAAACCTTGGATTAGGAAAATGAAATCAACAGAGGAGTAGAAGCCTCTATAAGCATCCATGATTCATCTCAATGACAGCAAAAAATTGTTTCAAATTAAAAGACTGGATTCTTTGCTTCATTTTATAAGATGCACCACTTGCCTAATGAAATAACAACTTTCCTAGACAGATTATGGCACCATTATATTTGACCTCGTGAAAATAAACTGCTTTATTTTACTGTTTAATCATGTGTTTATTAACTGAACGACGTCTATTATGTAACTCTGGATGGAGGCCCTAGTTTATTAATTGTGAGTTTGCAGCTAAGAGTTGCGTCTTTTATGCCTAACCTATCCCCTTTTTTCCTTCCCTGTCTTTTCAGTTTATATAATTGAATGTTATGCGACAAAGCCATTTCCTACTGAACACAGCATCAGCAAAATGAACACAGGCCATGTCTCAATGAAGATAACCATGTCAAAAAACATGAATCAATTAAGATGATTATAACAAGATAATAAACAACAATTACTCTACCAAACTGGATATTTAAAATAAACTACAGTGCATGGAAAAAAAAATGCTCAGGCATCATGAAACTACCTGTGAATTCTGAACAAGAACATCAATTGCAGCTAGATAAGGAGCTACGGTCAAAGTTTTATTTATAAAGTGAACACGATCTTGAATATTTTTCTGCATCACATAGTTCCGTAATTCTGTCTCAAACTTAGTCTGAGCACTCATGTCACTACCCACAATTACTGCATGCATTGATGGCACCTTTAGTTTCTTCACTTGGATTATTTGTAAGCTCTCATAAAAGGAACGTAGAAATAGATCCTGGCCCTTTCCACGCGAAACACCTGCAATATATTTTACCAGTTATTAATATCCAACCAGATATAACATTTTTTTCTCTCCCTCGCTCTGATGTTTCTTTTGTGTGGAGGTGCATTAGATTGGCAGGGAAGTGGACTTCAAAGGCACAATGAAGTAGAAACATACTACAATATCCAAAACCAGCTAAGGGAAGAAGATAAATTCAGATCCCAAGGTTATAGTGTAAAAGGTAATAAACAAAATTCTTCATGTCTTCTTCCAACTGGGTGACACACAACCGGGTCATTCATTTTAAGTAAGGAACTGAATTCATCAATAGAAAAGAAAATGCAGGGTCAAAATGAGAATATATGATCTAATTAGCATGAAAAACATACTGTTAATAATGGCAAAGAGTATATCTTCATCCCGCACTCCAAGAGACTCCCGAATATGCTCACGCAAAACCCTTTTTGCCACACTATCTTCGGCAACCTCCATGAGTTCCTTACTATTTCCAAGGTGAACCACATAGGTCTCAGGCATTTTAATCCTGCAGAAGAGGAAAAAAAAAAAGAAAAAGAATTACTGAAACGGAAAAAAAATATATGAAAAAGAAAAGATTATGGAAACACAAAAACAATAGAGAAAAATGTTATTTAGTTTCAGATTTAGGTCCCAACCAAAACCGAAACTGGAGATGAAAACTACGCAAAGAAAATAAAACATGATGATGCCAGTCAAAACAAGCCAGAGACAAACGATCAACACCTCAACCACCATAAGAAGAAGCAAAGCTAGATTCAGCTATTTAAGGTATTTATGATGCCTTGGTTTCATTGAGAATGGACACAATAATTAATTATTTATAGGAATTGATATATTCATTCCTATACTTGTGCCTTCAATAGTCAACATTATGGTAGATCATTTATCAGAAAATTAAATACCAGGGCAGACAAGAAAGGACATATAATCATATAGAAAGCAAGTACTTCAGTCACTAAGTCAGTATCAACAAACAGATTATAAGTACCTCAAACGCTCTTGAGTTCTATTCTTCCAGTATTCTGCTGTTACATGTGAATCAATCATAGCACCACCAACCAAGGGAAGGTGCTTGACATAATCCAATTTGAAATAATGCCCCCTCATTTCATGGATCCACCACAACACCTTTGGGAGAACACGAGGAACATTCTCCTTGAGAACAGCATCCAGCCATTTACCAGCAACCGCAGTGTTCAAGACAACCAGATCAGCCTTAAAAGCTGTATCTATAGCTTCTTGACCCTTTGCAGAGAGAACCTGTATGCATATAATAGCTGAGGACTAGCTTCATGAACAGTCAAAAGCCAACTCCAACTTTTTATTAAGGGGCAACATAATGAAATATATATATATGATGGCCGTGCAGTAGTGAAACAAGGCCAGATTCAATTCTGTATTCCAATTAAGATAAAAGGTTGACACATGCCCGACTTAATATTTAACTTAAAATCACTTAAAAATTGGAACAACATCATCTGCTAGACAACTTCAGGAGCTAGAACAGTAATTACCTGCACTCCTCGGACCAACATCTTTTGCTCCAAACTGTATACAACCTCATCAGTTTCTGATGGTTTCTGGATAGTAATCCAAAAAACTTCAGTGCCAACACTTCTTAATAGAAATGCTAGTTCCATCAGTAACAATGGTCCACCTGGAAAAATAAAACACACGAGCAAGTTAGCTCAAAATCACGGAAAGGACAAAAAACAGAGGATATGATACTTATGAATCAACATGAAAATCATAGAGAAAATTGATGGGATAGATGAGATTTTATGCATTGAACATTTAAGAAATCACAGTGCATGCTTTCTAAATTTTAATCTGCTATATAGGATACACAGGTTCATGGAAGTAAAGCAAGTGAAAGCAGCTCCTCGGTTGGAAAAATGAACGTTATCTGGTTATCTGGTTGTTAACACTTGCCAGGAATACATGCTATACATTTGCACAAGAATAACAGAAAAAACCAAATGAATGACACATCCTAATTCCTACCGGAACAAATTTTCAGCCACGCTACCCCTCCATTTATAGTTGAATATCTTAAACAATAACTTCCTATTATGAACAGCGAGAAAATTTCATGAATTGACATAATATAGGGAAGCCTCCTACTACATACTTCTCCAAACCATAAGAACAACCATACAAGTACATAAAATAATGGAAGCCAGTTACAGGTAGCTTAACAGTTTCGGTATGTAACTATTCCTTCTTTGTCGACACAAATGTTGTTTCAGACATTAGCACGTGTCAGATCATTCATTCAATACACTTTTATATGAAAAGACAGTGACAACCAAAAACAATATTTCTGAAACGACAATGCCATGATAACAAAATTTTAAAAACATTCTCTTAAAGCATGCGCGCTTAAATGGTGTAACTAAATGAATAAAAAAAAAAATGCTGCCACAAGATCTTCTAGAGTATATCATTATGCACATCATCCATGAATCACCAAACCAGGCATTTCAACGTTCATCTCAAAACACCTTTAGAATGCTCAGCAATTTAGCCATCTTAGGATAAAATTAACATCAAGTAAACTACAATTGATGACTTGCGTTCCTTCAAGAAAGATGACAAAAGGGATGCACAAACACGAATTCACAATATGCACCCGACTTTAACAAAATAGTAAAATCATTCCCTGATAGTAATAAAGAGCACATATTTTACCTTTAAGCAGCATAATAATCACCTGCCTTTCCAAATTCTACAATCATTAAGGACATCATACATGATAATACAAGCATCTTGCATGCAAAATTAACTAGACAATCTAATTAATACTTAATGCAAATAACAACAATGATTGTCTTTCTTTAATCAAAACAAAACTATTAATCACATATATATATATATAGATATATATAACGAAAGACAGTACCAGAAAGAGAGAGCTCGTGAGAGACCAAGAGAACGAGCTTAGACTTCATGAAACTAAGCGGACTCGGCGCCGTTTTAATCGAATTCGAAAAAACTTTGGCCGGTTTGTTTGAAGCAGCAACATCGAAGTTGTGGGGGTGGGGGCGATCGCAGGAATCGAAAGCAGATTTTATGAAGAAAGCAATAAGAGTTGAGACGGAAAGCATGATTAAGAGTGTTAAGAGCCATCGTTTTTGCACTGAAGGAGGAGCCCACCCAGCAGTATTACTGTGCTGCTGCTGTAGTTTAGCCATTTCCTCAAGACTTTGAGATTGCTGCCTTTGCCTTCGGCTTTAATTGGCATTATTATTGTTATTTTAGCAGTGGCATTGTTAGGGTTTCGAGTGTATTGATTTCATTGAAGTTTGGTTCATTTTTTGCACATTTGGACTCGTGAAAGTGGTTGACGCCTCGTCTAGACACCTGGAATTTTCAAAGGAAGTCTCTGACTATTTCACTATCAGTTATTTATAATCATTTCTTTACTATAATTAAATTTAATTACAATATCTAATTGATTTATATATTTTATTTTATTTTATTAATTTTAATTTTTTATATTAATTTTATTATTTTTATTTTATTTCTTCAAAAATATTTTTAAAAAAGCTAAATAAGTACTTTTTAAAAAAAAATTAATATTAAATTTCTTCTTTGTAGTATCCTACCATGATTTATTTTTATTTATTAAATTTTATTTGAATTTGAATTTTTATTATTTAAGAGGATTCTAAATATAGAATTTCATTAGAATTGAATTTAATTTAGAAAGATTAAAAATATACTTTAGGAATATATAATAATGAAATTGATTTATAGGCACAACATGTCGTTCGATTCAAGGGATGACTTTGATGAATTTATTGTTAATGCACCCGTGCTACGTTTTCAATATGATCTTAAGTTATACAAGAGAAGAAGCCTTATGATTATGGTTTCTAGTATCATTAAATGTATTTAATATAATAAATTAAAAATATATATCAATTAAAAAATAATAAAAAATATGATTAATGCTAATTAAATATTGAAGTCGAAGTTGATGTTTAGAGTATTTTTTAAATAAAATTATAATACTCTTAAAAAAATTAATAAAATAAAAAAATCATGAATCAATAATTTTAAAATAAGTGTATTAAAAAATTAAAAATTAAAAATTTAAGAAAAAATATATAAGACCTTTAAAATAACAAAATGAGCAAAATTCTTAAAACACTCTAAACATTAATTCATATATAATTATTTAAAAACTAATTGTTAATATTATCATAAAAATCCCTAATATTATTTAAAAATCATGGAATAATAGAATAATTATTCAAATAAATTTATAATAAATTTATTTAAAGAAAATATTAGTATAAAATAAAAAAAATTAAAGACCATTTTTTAAAAAGAGATTATATGTGCCTAAGATGAAATAATGGAATAGCATGTCTAGCCTAAAATAAAAAATTCCAAGTGTGTTTGGACCTAGAATGATAGACTTACATTTCTTTTTAAAAAAAGTGGATGGCGTATTTTTTAAATGGAACAGTCAACGAGTTTTTTTGCATGCAACATTTTTCAATTATTGAAGTTCACTCTGGGAACTAAAAAATCAAAATCCAAGTTTTTAAGCATTAAAAATCTAATTTCCCATTTTTAAACCCAGAAACATGAGAAAAAAAAAATCATATTGACCTATAAAACTCTATTTATAACTACAAAACACATTTAACTTGGAATAAGAACTCGAAATCAAATAAAAACTTTGTTGAGCCCTAATCTACTATTTTATATACCATTGAAGACAAAAACAACCACAATTTGAGTTCTCCTCATAAAAACAAATCCATGGTTGTGATTTCAATGCTTGAGCATTGAATTATGTTTGTTAATTGTATGTGAAAGAAAAGTATGAAAAGTAGTGATATTGTATAAACATTAGTGTTTTTAATTGATGTTGCATGCTTGAAAAGTAATCAAGGAGCTTATAATTTAATAGTTATGTATATTGAGTGTTGAGTTGACAGGTTAGTATAATAAAAAAAAAAATACATGTTGGATGGTTTCAGATAGTAAGGAACCTGAAATGGTATACTAAATGCAAGTTGGAACTTAAAGGAAATTCTAAACCTTGGAATTTTTTTAATATGAAAAATTTGGTTGTGATGATATTGATTGATTGATTAAGTTGATTGCGATGATTGTAAATGAGTTCTTGCGTGTTTGAGTTATTATTAATATGGATTTGTAAGGATGAGTATGTTCATATTTCAAGTATTTAAGGGTTTGTTTCAAATATTTACCATGTGTTTAATATAATGATAGGATTTTTTAACATTGAAAAATTAGTGATGAAAAGTTATGTCTTTGAACATTAAAAAATAATGATGAAAAGTATATCTTTGGATATTGAAATTCATCGACAAAAAATATAGACACTTAGACATTGAGATTAGTTAACGAAATTTATGGATATTAAAAATCAAGCTAAGTAAGGATTGATGAAAGTATTAAATGTTAAAATGCATGAAATTTTGATATTGAATGAATAATAACTTTTATTGTTGTGGAATAGTGCTTGTTTTATGTTTTTGACTATCTTGAATTTTATGATCTCTTTTTAGTTTGTGCAGAACTACATGTTTGGTTTGTGCAGAACTACATGTAGTTGCATTGTATTTATATCATGGTAATTAAACAAAGTGGATATAAAATGGTATTATGAAAATAAATAGTAATATACTTGGACAATGAATGCATTATGAAAAAAGGTGTTCACATGGATGTGTTGATACCAATAAAATGACTGAAGGAAACTAGTGCGAAACTGATCGTAGGATCTTAAATTTAACGGATGATTTGATAATTAGTTGTGTATCCTTAATGCTTTATTATTCCTCACTTAATGCAAACGAACTTTCTTCAGTAAGCCTTCTAAAATTCCAACAATACCATATTGTTTAGGTGCACTCCCAAATAAAGTTCAATGAATCGATAAAATATTACTCAATTATTCCTCTACAATGACTGAATCTAAGCTTTAAATAAGAAGAAAATTTAGAGGAAACAAGACAAAACTTTAAAACCACAAAAGCAATGTTGAAAAATTAAGTGAAGAAAAATGTTAAATTATGACAAAACAGTGCAGAATTAACCAACCTCAAACACTTTTTAAACCCCTTTTTATAGAGAATTTTAGACACCAACAACTGATGAACTTCCTCCCTTAATAACTTTGATTACACAACACAAAAATAGTATTAAACCTGAACATTTTTGGATTTAAATCATGTGACTTTTGAGCTAAAAATCTATTAATATATTATTGAAAGAGTTATAGAAAAAATATTCAATTTACTCTTAACCAATAGACCGGAAGAAATAATTCTTTGTGGACCAGACCCAAATCCAAATTTCAATTGGTAAGAAAATATTTTTTTAGCTCAAAATATTATGTTACCCAAACCAGAGCTGAGCTATTATGCACATTAGGTTTTAAGCTTAAAAACCACTTTACTTAGGACATTTTCCCTTTAAAAACTTGAGTGTCCTTTAGACCTAATCTTAACTCCTCAACTATTAAAAAAGTTTTGTTTCTTTTCTACGTGAAGTAAAGTGCCTTTAGGAGGTTTTAGGTTTCACTAAAACGTGTCAACTAAGGATTTTTTGAGATCAATTTCTCATTCACCTACAATTTATTTAAAGCATATTAATATTTCATGTTAAAGAGTTTATGTTAAAGATTAGATTCCAACAAAGTCTTGACCCTAAAAATAAATGGATTTTATTTTTAATTTGACCTCAAATATACCATTTTAACAATGTACTTAAACAAATTTTCCAATAACTTACTTTCTAAGAATTACAAACTTTTTGAATAGTTTTCCAACCATGGCAATTATTTGTCACATTATTGGTCTAATCAGATCATCTTAATATTCTTATACTCTATTTTAGAATTTCTCCATATATTGAAATAAATTGTACAAGTAAAAAAGATCATATTATTTTTACCAATAAGAACATATAAAACCTTCAATAGGTTTTGATTTATTCCATATATTCTTATGTTAACATTTTATTTGAAAGAAAAACAATAGTAAGAGAATATGCTTGTCATGGTACATCTCTATTTGTCCCATGTATTCTTGTGTTAACATATTGTTTGATGTAGGTTTTTTTATGCCTGCCTCAACTAAGAGGACTTTAAAACTTAAAATTAGAGTTTTAAGTTAACTGGTTTGAACTCGGGAGTTCTAAGTTAATTGGTTCTAACTCTGGATTTAGTCCTAAATCTACTCACACAATTTTAAATTTGTATTGTAGAGTTACACGAGTATCAATATGATTAAATACATTTCACACAAATAGTAGTTCAATTGAAAAGGTAATCAAATAATTAAAACAACTTGAATGTAAAGTAAACTTAATAACTTAGGAAAGAAATACTTACATTCATAGAACTGTGATTACATCCACAAATTGAAATTATTGGATAATAGAACATCTTTTTGGTATTTTTTGTTTATAGAATTGAAATTGCAAACCTACTAATTACATAGAAAATTACAAACCTATTTAATTATCGCCTACTATTATATCACCTATAAAGTTATCGCCTACAAAATTACCTTATATAAGCTCTCACATATTGGTTTAAGGTTTGAAAGGTCATAAAAACTTGATAAAAATACAATGATGTGATTTGAGTTTTTATTGAGTTGGATGTGTTTCTTCATTTTCCTTGTCATCTGCTTTATATAGTCAAATGATATTAATTATTAGTAACCTTTCACTTTTTATATGTCAACTGCTAATAACTTTTATTTTTTAGAGTTCTTTCCACGATCTCATAATTACATGAGTTATTATTTTTTTTTAATTTACGTGGTTTGTTACCATTGCTTATGTTTAGCTTATATACACGTTTTTTCTTTTATATATTCTTGTATTTTAAGTTTCTTTTAATTATTTAATTATTAGATAATTATATATTATTCTATTTATAGCCCATAAAATTTACGTTACAAGACATGCTATTTAAAAGAAAAGTAACAATAAGAGACGGAATTAATGGATGGCTCATGATTAGCCATTAAATATGTTTGTCATGGGTAAAACTCTAGTAAACGAAGCTTGATAGAAATATTAGGAATTTCCAGCCCCATGCAATGTTTACAGCTAGCTGTTGTATTGCCTTCTAGTGTGCACACATCATTGATCCTATCAATGGTAGGAATTGAAGTCAAAATAAATTATGAGACCATCCATTTGGTCAATAGAGCAGGTGAATCTACTTCTCTTTCCGCGGCTTTGTTCACCGGTGTTTGTCTTCACATTTGGGACTGGAAATATAAACAACTGTGTCATTTGACCACGCTTAAAGCTCCAAACTTGATGATAATAATAATAATGGAGGTCATATGGACCCACTGGTAATCAAAACAAAATTATGCAAGGAAGATGACGATTAGTCCTATCATTTGTGAAAATGATAAGATTCTTCAAAATCTGTTTTCTGTGCATCGTGTTCTGCACATTCATTCAATTTAGCAGAATGAGGTCTGCGTACATCCTCTTACTCTGCATTTTTTCCACATCAAAGATCGAAGTTAAGGTTATCAAGGACTGATTTAGATAGGATGTCTAAATCTGCAAACTGGAATAGTACAGCCATGTTCTTCTTGATATACAGAAAACCCATGATAGATTTTAAATAATAATGATATAAAACTAATGTACTGCCTTGTTACAGGCATTAAGTGTCCTAAGAGCTTGCTCCAATTAGATCAGTTTAGGAACTGCTCAGTAGCTCTCTTAAAACTTTGTATCAATGAGACTGATCAGCCTAAATAACAATAAATTGCTAACCACTCTTATCTCTCTTTCCCCGTCGATGGAAAGCTAGTTAGTTACCAACTCCACCTTTTTGTTCCCTTCCCTCCACTTGGGGGCGGAGGCGGGGGGTGGCCCCTGCCCCTACAATTTCTTTTTTCCCAGCCTCCCTCCTTGGATAATTTTAAATTTTGACCTTAAGATAATTTTAATGTTTAGGTCCTCTTAGAATACTTTTTCTAGTGTGACCCTTTCAAACCTAATATTCCGGCTCCGCCCTGCCTCCACTATCTCTCAAGGCTATGCATAACGTTCCTTCTATAAATATCCTAAGAACATCCAAAGTTCATAGCAGCTTTTGAACTCCCCCTTCATACTTCTTAGCATTCCTGTGTAGAAGTCTTGGTCTTGAAAGTGATATTCTAAAACAAAACAAAAAATTTGAAGCAGTAATGGCTCAGCTCATTAGCGTTGTCTTGGCTCTTGGTCTTGCTTTCCTGGCCTTTTCTCCGATTTGTTTTTGTGGCAAGACAACTGGTGGCTACCTCTATCCACAGTTTTACGATAAGTCATGCCCAAAAGCTCGAGAAATAGTCAACTCCATTGTAGCCAAGGCAGTTGCTAAAGAAGCTCGTATGGCAGCCTCATTACTTAGGCTCCATTTTCATGACTGCTTTGTCAAGGTCTATAACTGATTACTATACATAACTCTCATCACTTGCTCTTCTACTATCATGAATGAAATGATTTACATTATTTTGTTAAAATCCCAGGGCTGTGACGCATCAATATTGCTAGACAGCACCGGAAGCATAATAAGTGAGAAGGGGTCAAATCCGAATAGAAACTCCGCTCGAGGATTTGAAGTAATTGACGAGATTAAATCTGCACTAGAAAAGGAGTGTCCTAAAACAGTTTCCTGTGCTGATATCATGGCTTTGTCTGCAAGAGACTCTACCGTTCTTGTAAGTGTTACATGTTTGTCCTGTAATGAAATTGAACCAACTTTTCTAGCCAAAATTCCAGAGCTGATCCTTTTGTTTATGTGTACAGACTGGCGGTCCTAGCTGGGAAGTTCCATTGGGAAGAAGGGACTCTAGAAGTGCAAGTTTGAGTGGTTCGAATAACAATATTCCTGCTCCAAACAACACATTTCAAACAATTCTTACCAAGTTCAAGTTACAAGGCCTTAATGTTGTTGATCTTGTTGCGCTATCTGGTAAGTTAACTCGACCATCCCCTTCTCTGAGTTTCCGAGAACTATGAATATGGTCCTTGGTTTTGAAAAATTTTGTTCAGGGAGCCACACAATTGGAAATGCTCGGTGCACCAGCTTCAGGCAGAGGCTGTACAACCAGTCAGGAAATGGGAAGCCTGACTACTCTCTTCAACAATCGCTCGCTGCCCAATTGCGCAACCGGTGCCCCAGATCAGGAGGTGACCAGAACCTGTTTTTCTTGGACTTCGCAAGTCCAAAAAAGTTCGACAACAGTTACTTCAAGAACATATTGGCTTCAAAAGGACTGTTGAACTCTGACCAAGTTCTCCTGACGAAGAATGAAGCATCAATGGAATTGGTCAAGAAATATGCTGAGAGCAATGAGCTTTTCTTTGAGCAATTTTCCAAGTCCATGGTTAAGATGGGAAACATCTCTCCATTGACAGGTTCCAGGGGAGAGATTAGAAAGAGTTGCAGGAAGATTAATTCTTGATCAATTGCGGTACCTAGTTAGATCTATGCTTTAAATAATTGGTGCTAAAATGCTTTGTGGCTAATTGGTACTAAAATGCTTTGCGGCTGTTTCCTATTTTATGGTCGTCTTTCTTGATGTTCTTTCACGTATAAATTTTATGCCAGCTAAATTCGAAAACATATCGACATCGCAAGGTGCATTTCAACTTTTCAGAATGAGAATATATAAGAGACCATAGGGCATCAGAGTTTCTTTTCCACCACGCTTCTTTGCATCGATAACATGAGCAAACCCAAAAGGCAGGACTTCAAATTTTTCAGAAGATGATATGAACTGAATGACTTTGTGTGTTATACCATGGTTAAAATAAGAGAGAAGACAAACTCAGAGGGGCTCATCTAACGGTGAATATGTTCTGACCACTTTAGCCTTCACGCCCTAAAAAAAAATAACGGAAAGATGAACGGAAAAATATTTCATCGGTAATTGCTGATAAAAATTATGACACAGAAATTTTTTATTAGTAATTTTTTATGGGAATAATAATAAAATAAAAAAATTTCAGTGGCAATTTTATTAGTATTAATGACGTGTCAAATTATCAATAATAATTTTGTTAATAATTTTAAAATGAATTAAAATCTGATTGTTTCTCTTCTTGATGCAATCCAAATGGCATTAAATGATCTATTAAGAGTTCTGGTCAATTACAAGATCAAGAACAAAAAAACTTAAAAATACATTTAATAGACTCATTCAAAGTATTTAGGTTAGGTGATGATAAAAAATTAGTCAATCTAATTTATATATAAAAGGGGTCTTATCCATCTACAACATGAGCCTAATTATTTTGTAATAGTGGGCTAATTAATTTTAACAGTTAAAGGTATATTTTTTCTAGTGCACAAATTTATTTTAACAAGTATAATTTTTTATCTGACTGTTAGATCAGTATGAGATTTTACCAAAAGTTCCTAGAAATCTTATTCTATATTGGGATAAATTTTTAATACAATCAAACATTGGAAAAGCTTTGCAACAAGGTCCAGAAGCTACTGTGCAAGAATTGTATTAATTTCCTAGCTAATCTAAGATTCTTTTTCCTATTTTATTTAAAACTCTTTTATTATTTTCCAACATTGTTTAATTAGGATATTTTTACCTATTATAAATAGGATTGCTTCGCTTGTATTTAGGTATTTTAGAGGAAAAAACTTTTATTACATCAATTATTATTGTATGTGTGAGGCTTTGCTCATACTTTTGATTTTTTATCAAACTACTTAAAACTTATTAAAAAAATTAACCAAGTTTCATGTCGTCTTCTATATTATTTATCGTTTTAATGTTTTTTTATAAAAAATATTTGAATGATGACATTTTGGATAAATCCAGGTCAAACGGAGTTAACCAACCTAACATGTGACTTAGGTGATAGCCCTTACTTGGTTTAATAATCTTATTTTTTAAAATTTATTTTTTATTTAATTATATAATTATAAAAAGAGACTTTTGCAAGAAAGACAAAAAAACAAAAATATCATGAAGAAATGTATTTCTTCAATCTTAACTTTGTTTTCTTGTTAGGGTCTGTTTTGGATTATGGCAATGATAGTGGTTCAAAGTGTTTTTTGTTTAGAAATGCATCAAAATAAAGTTTTTTTATTTTTAAAAAATTATTTTTGACATCAACACATCAAAATGATCTAAAAATATAAAAAAAATTATTTTAAACAAAAAAAATCAAAATTTTTAAGAATGCGATCCAAACACTATCTTCAAGCATCTCGTTATTGTTAATGAAAGTATGTTTGTTTTATTATAAGCATTGTTTTTAAATAAAAACCTATTATGAATCAAAAGCAAGTTTTAAAAAAATATTAAAATAATATTAATATTTTGTACGTGTGATTGAAGGAAAAAAAACATAATAAACATGACAAAATAATGTCAGAAATGTACCGAAAATTTTAAAAATTAAAGAACATAGATTTTATTTGTGCTTAATTTAATTTTTTCAGGGTTAATCTTTTGCGCATGCATGAGCGTGCCCATTGTCGAGCTGATAACAAAATCAAGCTTTTGTTTCGCGTGAAAGGGGTCATTAAAGAGCGATGTATTATTCAATATCGATATATAGGC
The DNA here is from genome assembly GCF_951802175.1 of Populus nigra. Lineage (NCBI taxonomy): Eukaryota > Viridiplantae > Streptophyta > Magnoliopsida > Malpighiales > Salicaceae > Populus > Populus nigra. The sequence continues at coordinate 15,066,821 of NC_084856.1, forward strand.
TTCGTTTGTTTACAGGAAAGTTAATTTTTTTTAGAAAATAAATTTCAGGGAAAGTGAATTTTTAGAAAATGAATTTCAGAAAAATATTTTCCAGTGTTTGGTAGTGTTATAGAAAATGAACTGGAAAACACTTTCCAGTGTTTGATTGTGTTATAAAAAATGAACTGGAAAATAATTTATTAATGAATTAATTTTTTTCTCAAGTTTATCTAATATATATATAATATTTAATATAAATATTTAATCACTTACCATAAAAGAATAAAATCTTTCTTGTTCAATAATAGCTACCCCTGTTGCTATCACAGTTACAGTTGCTTCCATACATGCTGCATGAATTATTTTACTATCCATAACATGAAAGAAAAGTTTTCTGATAAAAAAACTTAAAAATTTAGGGAAATAAATATTAAAAAAACATATAAAATACTTACACAATCAATACAATTAAACCGTTCACAACGATTAGAAATTGCGCAATGAAATCCATATAATTACCAGCATCATCCCACAAATTTATTAATATGTAATAAATATAATCAAACACTTATCATGAATTAATCAAAGCAAAATAAAACAAGCACATGTATAAATATAGCAAAATAAAACAATAATTGTGGCAAAAAAATCATACTTTTTAGTGTTATCAACATTTTTATATTTGATTATGTTAATTCCCCTTATTAAACAATAATTGTGGATTCCCCTGCAATCACCTCTCATGCCCCTTCCTTTAATTCCCCCTCCCCCGGTTTCTCTCTTCCCCTTCCCCTTCTTCGGTTTCGGTTTTTTCTCTCTTCCCCTGTCATCCCTTTCCCCTTCCCCTTCTTTGGTTTCAGTTTTGGTTTCTCTCTTCCCCTGTCATCCCTGTTTTGGTTTTGGTTTCTCTCTTCCCCGATCTTCCCCTTCCCCTATTCGGTTTCGGTTTCCCTCATCCCCTTCCCCTTCCCCTTCCCTTTTCCCTTCCCCTCTTGGGTTTCTGTTTCGGTTTCGGTTTCTCTCTTCCCCTGTCATCCCCTTCCCCTTCCCCTGTTTGGTTTCGGTTTCTCCTTGTTCGGTTTCTCTCATCCCCTTCCCCTTCACATGTTCAGTTTCGGTTTCTCCTTGTTCGGTTTCTCCCTTCCTCTTCCCCTTCCACTGTTCGGTTTCTCCAGATTTCTGTCATCCCCTTCCCCTTCCCGCTCCTCCTTCCCAGTTCTCCTCCCTCTCTCCCCCGACTACTTCTACTAGGACTTGAAAAAAAAGAGCAAGGGTTGATTCATTCCTTGATATGGTTGATTAATTCCTTGATAAGTTTGGGCAGTTTGCTTTGATTGATTCACAGTAATCTTAAGGATAGGGATTTTGCTTTGATTTGATGAAATGGTTTGTTTGGTTCTGTCGGTTCT